>NC_069501.1:1050269453-1050514453 GCF_027579735.1 Bombina bombina | reverse complement strand
TCTCAATGAACCCAAAAAAACTCATTAATATCAAAGCTGAATATTTTTGGAAGTAGTTTTTAGTTTGTTTTTAGTTTTAGCTATTTAGGGGGATATCTGTGTGTGCAGGTGACTATTACTGTGCATAATTATTAGGCAACTTAACAAAAAACAAATATATACCCATTTCAATTATTTATTTTTACCAGTGAAACCAATATAACATCTCAACATTCACAAATATACATTTCTGACATTCAAAAACAAAACAAAAACAAATCAGTGACCAATATGGCAATCTTTCTTTGCAAGGACACTCAAAAGCCTGCCATCCATGGATTCTGTCAGTGTTTTGATCTGTTCACCATCAACATTGCGTGCAGCAGCAACCACAGCCTCCCAGACACTGTTCAGAGAGGTGTACTGTTTTCCCTCCTTGTAAATCTCACATTTGATGATGGACCACAGGTTCTCAATGGGGTTCAGATCAGGTGAACAAGGAGGCCATGTCATTAGATTTTCTTCTTTTATACCCTTTCTTGCCAGCCACGCTGTGGAGTACTTGGACGTGTGTGATGGAGCATTGTCCTGCATGAAAATCATGTTTTTCTTGAAGGATGCAGACTTCTTCCTGTTCCACTGCTTGAAGAAGGTGTCTTCCAGAAACTGGCAGTAGGACTGGGAGTTGAGCTTGACTCCATCCTCAACCCGAAAAGGCCCCACAAGCTCATCTTTGATGATACCAGCCCAAACCAGTATTCCACCTCCACCTTGCTGGCGTCTGAGTCGGACTGGAGCTCTCTGCCCTTTACCAATCCAGCCACGGGCCCATCCATCTGGCTCATCAAGACTCACTCTCATTTCATCAGTCCATAAAACCTTAGAAAAATCAGTCTTGAGATATTTCTTGGCCCAGTCTTGACGTTTCAGCTTGTGTGTCTTGTTCAGTGGTGGTCATCTTTCAGCCTTTCTTACCTTGGCCATGTCTCTGAGTATTGCACACCTTGTGCTTTTGGGCACTCCAGTGATGTTGCAGCTCTGAAATATGGCCAAACTGGTGGCAAGTGGCATCTTGGCAGCTGCACGCTTGACTTTTCTCAGTTCATGGGCAGTTATTTTGCGCCTTGGTTTTTCCACACGCTTCTTGCGACCCTGTTGACTATTTTGAATGAAACGCTTGATTGTTCGATGATCACGCTTCAGAAGCTTTGCAATTTTAAGAGTGCTGCATCCCTCTGCAAGATATCTCACTATTTTTTACTTTTCTGAGCCTGTCAAGTCCTTCTTTTGACCCATTTTGCCAAAGGAAAGGAAGTTGCCTAATAATTAGCACACCTGATATAGGGTGTTGATGTCATTAGACCACACCCCTTCTCATTACAGAGATGCACATCACCTAATATGCTTAATTGGTAGTAGGCTTTCGAGCCTATACAGCTGGAGTAAGACAACATGCATAAAGAGGATGATGTGGTCAAAATACTCATTTGCCTAATAATTCTGCACTCCCTGTATTAGGGGTGCAATAGCGCTAAATCTAGTTTAACTCTAGCACAGTATAGCATTCAATTAGTATTCAATAAAAACTGTACCTGTAAAATAGTGACAATTACTGTAGTAAAATTTCCCAGACTACAACACTGAGATACAGATTGCACTGCAATGCTGTAAACAGTGAACTGGGCATAACAAAATGGTGCCAGTTACTTTTCTTGCAATCTCACAATAACGACAGCACTGTTTCAAAATCATTGGAGGTTGAATTTCAGCTTTACAAAGTGCTGTATTACTGAAGCGCTGTAAAGTGAGGTATACCTGTATACTGTTTTACCTCTGTGATTACATTGTATCTAAGCATCTGCCCCCTTATTTCAGTTCTTTTGACAGACTTGAATTTTAGCCAATCATTACTGACTCAAATAACTCCATGGGAGTGAGCACGTTATCTATATGACACACACACAAACTAGTGCTGTCTAGCTGTGAAAAACTGTCAAAATGCACTGAGATAAGAGGCGGCCTTCAAAGGCTTAGAAATTAGCATATGAGCCTACCTAGCTTTAGTTTTCAACAAAGAATACCAAGAGGACAAAACTAATTTGTTGATAAAAGTAAATTGGAAAGTTGTATAAAATAGCATGCTCTATGTGAATCATGAAAGTTTAATTTTGACTTGACTGTCCCTTTAACAATGGTATCTATAATATATGGGCATCTGTTCAGAAGAGAGAGGAGGGTTCTGTTCTAGCATTCAGTATTATTAATCCAAACTTTAGAGATTAATTATTACAATCAAGGCTTAAATATATAAATAAAAAGCAGGAAATCCAAACCAGGCATACACTACATTGATGTAGAAGACTGCGTGGGGACCTATCTTTAGTGGCAGTAAGAAGATGAAGCTTGGGCATCAGACATTGCTGAAACAAGAAATAAGATATGGAAATAATTATCTCTGGACATGGTGTTATTAAAAGTTTTTTTGTGGGTTGTAGATACTTGTTAAGGGCCAGATTACGTGTGGAGCACAAACATTTGCGCACAAGAGTTATCGTGTTTTAACATTGTCTCCACACAGATTAAATGCACTCGTATTATAGGTTGAAAGTAAACGGGATCGCTTGAGTGCAATTCAAGTTAATACAAACAAACAGCACAGCTCCAGATCCGGGCGCGATTTCCAATCCAAGTAAAGGGTAAGTATTGAAGCGAGGCTACTACGGGTGACCAAACATGCCACAACACTAAGACGTGGTGCACATCCAATGGCTGAGGAAGCCGTAAAAAGTGAATCAAAAAGAAAAATGGCAGCACTCCGGTGACTTGAAAAAATATAAAACGTATAACTTTATTAATACGTGATTAAAAGTGTGTCAGACAGGAGAAGGCGTTTCATGCCCTGTAGCACTTAATCATAGGGTACAATGTTCATGCTCTCCTTGCTATTTAAACTGCAGGCAACCAATCAGTACCTATAACGTCGTCTGGGAAACTCTAGCTTACAAAATAGCATTAAAAGTAGCAACATTAAAGGGACACTGAACCCAAATTTTTTCTTTTGTGATTCAGATAGAGCATGTAATTTTAAGCAACTTTCTAATTTACTCCTATTATCAATTTTTCTTCATTCTCTTGGTATCTTTATTTTAAGAGCAAGAATGTAAGTTTAGATTCCGGCCCATTTTTGGTGAACAACCTGGGTTGTCCTTGCTGATTGATGGATAAATTCATTGACCAATAAAAAACTGATGTCCAGAGTTCTGAACAAAAAAAAAGCTTAGATGCCTTCTTTTTCAAATAAAGATAACAAGAGAATGAAGAAAAATTGATAATAGGAGTAAATTAGAAAGTTGTTTAAAATTACATGCTCTATCTGAATCACAAAAGAAAAAATTTGGTTCAGTGTCCCTTTAAAAAGAAATTAATGTTAAACAAAACACAATTCAAGAATCCTTTAGTCTAAACATAAAGATGATACATAATCATAAAAAATAAATAATCTGTAAATATATACAAATATATCCTGTCAGTTATCCTGTATGAAGGGGATAATACAAGTTTATTCCAAGAGACTTGTCTCAGATATAAATATGATATGCCATTGCTACTCATATATGCAAATATGGCACACCACTTGGAGTATGTACAATCACATAAGATACATTCAGTTGTTCCTCATAAATTTAACCCCTTAATGACCACAATGTACCCTGTATGTCACTGGTCGTTAAGGGTTTTTTCAGGACATAATAGCACAAGTCTAGAAAGAACACGCTATTAATGCACTCCCTCCAGCAGGCTTTGTGGATTAGAGCAGTCTCAACGCTGGTGGCAAGACTGCGCTATAAAACAATTAAGTCCCAAAAAAAGGCCAGTGACATACAGGGTACGTCGCTGGTCCTTAAGGGGTTAATACACAGATATACAATATCATTTGTACTGTGAAAAATGATGACGGCACTTGAACTCTAAAAGGTTCAACTTCAATAATAGATATAGCATGTTATTTGTAAGAAAGTATAACACACTACATAAAGTATAAATGTGACACACTACTTGGAGTATGCTCACACATGTACATCTGAATTCATCTAAGCAATATTAGAAAACAAACTAGGGTTTAGTATGATTGTTAGATAAATGTTGATGAGATGAAGACTATTTAAGTACTAAAAATGTATTAAATATCTTTCACAGGTAAAAAAAATCTAACATCATTATAATAATTTATTCTTATATTGCTACATGATCACAAGAAACTCTTCATTCTCTATGCTTTCTATACACATTTCTTTTACAAAGATATGACGAGTCCACGGATTTCATCCTTACTTGTGGGATATTAACCTCCTGCTAACAGGAAGTGGCAAAGAGCACCACAGCAGAGCTGTATATATATATATATATATATATATATATATATATATAGCCCTTCCCCTCCACCCCCAGTCATTCTCTTTGCATGTGTTATACTAGGAAGACATGGTAAAGTGAGGTGTTAGTTTTTAGTTTCTTCAATCAAGAAGTTTTTTTATTTTAAATGGTACCGGTGGGTACTATTTTCCTCAGGGGGATATGGAAGAAGATTTCTGCCCTGAGGTTTGATGATCTTAGCATTTGTAACTAAGATCCACACTGGTTCCCACAAGACTTCTGAAGGTAACCATGAGACATCTTCAGTGTGGAGACCAGTTTCATGCTACAAGCAGCATTAAGGTATGTGCAGCCTTTTTCTCTGAGGAGACTTGGTGTAACAGAACTGGCTGGCATTATTTCCCTGTATGGGAATGGGGTAAGCAGTAAAACCTATTTTAATAAGAGGAGTGTTACTGGAGTCCCTATTTTACATTTATCATTAGTTGATATTTGGGCATTATGTGACATGGGAGACAATCTAAAAAACAATGTTTTATGTTTTTTATTTTTGGCACTTAAAACTTATTGGTTTTATGCTTGAGGGTTATATTGTGTGTGTATTTTTACTTTAGTGCAAAACTGCATTTCCATGCGGTGTTGTTTGGGCCTACTCTGACTTTTGACCTTAAGGGGCGGAGCCTATTTTGGCGCAATTTCTTCAGGCTTAGCAGCAGCAAACAGTAACTCGGTGGCTCCTGGACTGTGTAGCTGGTCTGAAGGGTTGGAAGCTTGATTTGAAGTACCCTGGGGGCAGGTAGGCGCGAGGTGCAGAGTGTATTTTTATCTATCTTTTGACTACATGTTGATATAAGTATTTCTAAAGCCTTATTTCTGCCCTTGCTTTTGGGTGCAGTAATGTTTGGATTAACCAATGATATTAAGTTAAATTTGGGAATAATTTAAACGTTTTTTGTGCATTTTGGAAAAATTGTTCACTTTTTTCTTTTCTTAAAGGCACAGTACACATTTTTTCTAATGTTTATTTTATGCTATAAATAAGTGTTTAAACGACTTTTGTGGTATTACTAGTCTGTTCAACATGTCTGACATTGAGGTTTCTCATTGTTCTATGTGTTTAGAAGCTATTGTGCAACTCCCTCTAACATTGTAAAGCCCTTTCAGTACAAAAGTTACACAATGTAAAAAGCATATTTTAAATAAAGTAAGTGTGCCCAGTGATGATTCTCAGTCTGAAGAGAATCAGGATATGCCATTCAATTCTCCCCAAGTGTCACAACCTTTTATGCGCACACAAGCGACGCCTAGTACTTCTAGTGCGTCTAATTCCTTTACTCTGCAGGAGATGGCTGCAGTTATGTCAACTACCCTTACAGAGGTATTGTCTAAATTAGCAGTGTTGCAGGGTAAATGCAGTAGGTCAAGCATTAATGTAAATACTGAATCCTCTGATGCTTTATTAGCTATTTCCGATGTACCCTCACAGTGCTCTGAGTTGGGGATCAGGGAATTACTGTCTGAGGGTGAAATTTCTGATTCAGGGAATGTTTTGCCTCAGACTGATTCGGATGCTATGTCATTTAAATTTAAGCTTGAACACCTCCGCCTGTTGCTTAGGGAGGTTTTAGCGACTCTGGATGATTGTGATTCTATTGTGATTCCTCCAGAGAAATTGTGTGAATTTTAGCACGTAGACCATTGTGGCTCAAATCTTGGTCTGCTGATGTGTCATCAAAACATAAGCTTTTAGCTATTCCCTTTAAAGGTAAGACCCTTTTTGGGCCAGAATTGAAGGAGATCATTTCTGATATTACAGGAGGTAAGGGCCATGCCCTACCTCAGGATAGGTCGGTTAAAATGAGACCCCCTGCTTCTTCTTCTTCCACAAAGCAGCATGAAGGGGTGGCCCCCGATCCGGGACCGGATCTAGTAGGGGGCAGACTTTCTTTCTTTGCTCAGGCTTGGGCAAGAGATGTTCAGGATTGATGGGCACTAGAAATAGTGACCCACGGTTATCAATTGGAATTCAAGGATTTTCTTCCAAGAGGGAGATTTCATCTTTTAAAATTATCTGCAAACCAGATAAAGAGAGAGGCGTTCTTACGCTGTGTAAAAAACCTTTTTACTATGGGAGTAATCTGTCCTGTTCCAAAATTGGGACAGGGGTTTTACTCAAACCTATTTGTGGTCCCCAAAAAAGAGGGAAAGTTCAGACCCATTTTGGACCTCAAGTGTCTAAACAAATTTCTAAGAGTTCCATAATTCAAGATGGAGACAATTCGAACGATTTTGCCAATGATCCAGGAGGGTCAATATATGACTACCGTGGATTTGAAGGATGCTTACCTTCATATTCCAATCCACAAAGATCATCATCGGTTTGTAAGGTTTGCCTCCTTAGACAAACATTATCAGTTCGTGGCTCTTCCTTTTGGGTTGGCCACAGCACCCAGAATCTTCACAAAGGTTCTAGGGTCACTTTTGGTGGTTCTCAGACCGCAAGGGGATAGCGGAGGCGCCTTATCTGGACGATATTCTGATTCAGGTGTCAACATATCATCTGACAAAATCTCACACGGACACATTGTTGTCTTTTCTGAGAACTCACGGCTGGAAAGTGAACATAGAGAAGAGTTTACTTGTTCCACAGACAAGGGTTCCTGTCTTGGGAACTCTGATAAACTCGGTAGCCATGAAAGTATTTCTGACGGAGGTCAGAAATCAAAGATTTTGAATGCTTACCCAGCACTTCTGTCCATTCCTCGGCCATCAGTGGCTCAGTGTATGGAGGTAATCGGATTAATGGTAGTGGCAATGGACATCGTTCCGTTTGCGCTCTTTCATCTCAGACCACTGCAACTGTGCATGCTCAGGCAGTGGAATGGGGATTATGCGGATTTATCTGCAAAGATAATTCTGGATCAAGAGACCAGAAACTCTCTTCTTTGGTGGTTGTCACCAGATCATCTGTCAGGGGGACTTGTTTTCTGCAGACCCTTGTGGGTGATAGTGACAACAGATGCCAGCCTTCTGGGCTGGGGTGCAGTTTGGAACTCCCTGAAGGCCCAGGGTGTTTGGACTCAGGCGGAGTCTCTATTTCCAATCAATATTCTGGAACTGAGAGCAATATTCAATGTGCTACAGGCGTGGCCTCAGTTGGCTTGGGCCAAATTCATCAGATTCCAGTCGGACAACATAACGACTGTGGCATATTTCAATCATCAGGGGGGAACAAGGGGTTCCTTAGCGATGATAGAAGTATCCAAGATAATCAGTTGGGCAGAGGCCCACTCTTGTCATCTGTCAGCGATCTACATCCCAGGGGTAGAGAACTGGGAAGCAGATTTTCTATCCGGGGGAGTGGGAACTTCACCCGGAGGTATTTGCCTCATTGATTCTCAGATGGGGCAGACCGGAATTGGATTTGATGGCATCTTGTCAGAATGCCAAGCTTCCAAGATACGGATCCCGGTCAAGGGATCCTCAGGCCGAACTGATAGATACCTTGGCAGTACCTTGGTTGTTCAGCCTAGCTTATGTGTTTCCACCGTTTCCTCTCCTCCCACGCGGGATTGCTCGAATCAAACAGAGAGCTTCAGTGATCCTGATAGCGCTTGCGTGGCCATGCAGGACTTGGTATGCGTGGCATGTCCTCTCTGCCACCGTGGAAACTTCAGTTGAGACAGGACCTTCTCATTCAAGGTCCTTTCCAACATCCAAATCTAATTTCTCTGCAACTGACTGCGTGGAGATTGAACGCTTGATTTTATCGAAGCTAGGATTCTCTGATTCATTTATCAATACTTTGATACAGGCTAGAAAGCCTGTCACTAGAAAGATCTATCATAAGATATGGAGTAAATATCTTTATTGATGTGAATTCAAGGGTTACTCATGGAGTAAAGTTAGGATTCCTAGGATTTTGTCTTTTCTCCAAGAAGGATTGGAGAAAGGTTTATCATCAAGTTCCTTAAAGGGACAAATTTCAGCTTTGTCAATTCTGTTTTACAAACGTATGGCAAATGTATCAGATGTTCAGTCTTTTTGTCAGGCTCTATCTAGAATTAAGCCTGTATTTAGACCTATTACTCCTCCCTGGAGTTTGAATTTAGTTCTTCGAGTTCTGCAAGGGGTTCCGTTTGAACCTATGCATTCCATAGATATTAAACTATTATCTTGGAAAGTTCTGTTTTTGGTTGCTATTTCTTCTGCTCGAAGAGTTTCTGAGCTTTCAGCATTACAATGTGATTCACCTTATCTCATATTTCATTCTGATAAGGTGGTTTTACGTACCAAACCTGGGTTCCTTCCTAAGTTTGTTTCGATTAAGAATATTAATCAGGAAATTGTTGTTCCTTCCTTGTGTCCTAATCCTTCTAAGAAGGAGCGTCTGTTACATAACTTGGATGTGGTCCGTGCCTTAAAGTTTTACTTACAGGCAACTAAGGATTTCTGTCAATCATCTTCATTATTCATTGTTTATTCTGGAAGCGTAGGGGTCAGAAAGCTACGGCTACCTCTCTTTCTTTTTGGCTGAGAAGTATCATCCGCCTGGCATATGAGACTGCTGGAGAGAAGCCTCCTGAAAGAATTATGGCTCATTCTACTAGGGCTGTGGCTTCCACATGGGCTTTTAAAAACGATGCATCTGTGGAACAGATTTGTAAGGCTGCGACTTGGTTGTTCCTTCACACTTTTTCCAAATTTTACAAATGTGATACTTTTGCTTCTTCTGAGGCTATCTTTGGGAGAAAGGTTCTTCAAGCAGTGGTGCCTTCCGTTTAGGTTCCTGTCTTGTCCCTCCCTTTCATCCGTGTCCTATTGCTTTGGTATTGGTTTCCCACAAGTAAGGATGAAATCCGTGGACTCGTCATATCTTTGTAAAAGAAAACTAAATTTATGCTTACCTGATAAATTACTTTATTTTACGATATGATGAGTCCACGGCCCTCTCTGCTATTTTAAGACAGGTTTATTTGATTTTTTGAAAACTTCAGTCACCTCTGCACCTTTTTAGCCTTTCCTTTTCTCTTCCTATAACCTTCGGCCGAATGACTGAGGGTGGAGGGGAAGGGGAGGGGCTATATATACAGCTCTGCTGTGGTGCTTTTTGCCATTTCCTGTTAGCAGGAGGTTAATATCCCACAAGTAAGGATGAAATCCGTGGACTCGTCATATCGTAAAAGAAAGTAATTTATCAGGTAAGTATAAATTTAGTTTTCTAAAAGAATAGAGCTTGATTATAACTCTAACTACAGCTATTCCACAAAATAACTCATGTCCCATTCTTTATTAAAACCTAAGGGTGTTCTTGTCTTTAGTTTATAAATCCAATATAACTCCTTTTTTTTAGTAATGCTTTACTTCTATTTCCACCTCTTAATATTGGTTTTGAAATATCAATAACTCGGACAGAAAACATGGGTTAATTTGTGAAATGAATGGTATTGAAATGTCTCACTACACCCGATTCATTAATGTAGTTCTTAATGTCCCTTTTATGCTCACCAACCCTTGATCTCAAACTGTGTGAGGTTTCCCCTACATATTGGTCATGGCAAACTATACACTCCAAAAGGTACACCACAAATTATGTACTACACTTCGCATAGTGTTTAATTCGAAATTCCTCTTGTGTAGTTGAACTTCTAAATGTGTACCCCATAAAAATGTGTTTACATGTACTACAAGACCTTACATTACACTTGAAAGTAGCATTTTTTTTCTAAGCCAATTATTTGAGTTTTCCTCTGACTGTTGACTAAACTTGGTGCTAACTTGCTAGCAAGGGTTGGTGTTTTTTTTTAAACATATTTAAATGTATCTGCTAATTGTGTCAGGATCAATCTCCTTTCAAAATGGTAAATTACGTTTTAAGAATGTTACATATTTCCTTGAACTGTAAAGAATATAAAGTGGAAAATACCACTGTATCATTACCAAAATGTTGTTGCCTCTTACGGGAACATACCCTATCCTTCACTACTGGTATTTTTTTTCACATCACTCAAAGTTCTTAATAACTCATCTTCATCATAACCCCTAACTTTTAATCAGTTAATCAGCTCTTTTGCTGAATCTCAAATAATTCCTCAGAATTAGTGTTCCTGTTTAGTCTTAATAATTGGCTCTTTGGTATGGACTTTATCAAGTGATATGGATGACAAGACCTAGCGTGCAATATTGTATTACCTGCAGCAGATTTTCTAAAAGTGTCAGTAATAATCTTATTCGTTTCCTCTGACCCAATTAACATCAAGTCCAGAAATTGTATTCTAGATTCTTGAGTTTCTCCTGAAAAATTTATCCCTATGTCATTGTTGATGAAATCTACTAATTACAAATGGTTCTTTTACAATGAATATTAAATAATCTATAAACCTCATATAGATAATTATGTTGTTAAAATAGGAATTAGTTTATCAGTCTTCCACTGTACCTCTTCTAGTATCAATTTTAAATGTCCAGAATCCCTCAAGTAACTACTTAAGTCCTGTACTAGTGGCTGCAAAATTGAATCAACCCACTCCGATTGAAATTCAAACAATGACCCAATACCAGAAATAATGAGCCTACCTGAAAGATCTTTTAACTTCTTATGGGTCTTAGATAGATAATTGAATATAGGTACTATAGGAAATTTTGGAATAAAAAAAAACATACTTCCTCCATTGTCATAATACCTAGAGCTACTGCCTCATCCAACTTCTCTAACGTCTGCCTAAACTCTTTAATGGGATCTCTTGGTAAGTGGTTGAATCATTTAATTGTCCCACAGCCTCTCTCAAATATTGAGTTGTATTCATAACCATGACAATGTCCTGGTTTCTTTTTAAATCTTCTAAAGCTGACTGCTCTCTAACAGATAAATTATTACCAACATTTTAGTCCTTATTTTTTCTTACAATTCCAAAATGTCTTGTTCTACTTTGTTATGATATAGATTTAAATGATGATCTCTGTATTGTACAGAGAGTCCTTCTTTATAGGCCTAGGTATGTTATCATCCTCAGGGCTCCACCCACCTTTCTCCAAATCTCTTAATTGTTCTAAAGTGCAGAAATATACAAAATCCTTATATTTGCCAGAGTCAGAACATTCATTGGAAGAATGCATAGGATCTATCGCAAAAATATCCCCATCATCCAATGGTGTGCTATTGCCCAACTCTGAAAAATATCTCTTTAGCGCAAGCTTCCTCACAAATTTATTTACATCTATCAAAGTTTTAAAGGTGGAAAATGTATGGGTTGATGCAAATCCCAAACCCCTAGACAAAACACTGATATAATCAGGGTTCAAATTCAAATCAGATAGATTTAAAGTTAGAATTAGTCCCGTTTGTGCCTCTATTTTTAACACCTTCTACTTTCGTCTTCCTACTCTTGGTGTTCTTTTTTCTTCCTAAAAGGACAGCAGCATTTCAAGTCTTTGGACGTACCACAAAGTCATCATCTTCTGAATTGTCACCTGAGGGACCCTGAAACAAGAAAGAAGGACGTGAGAGAGAGAGAGAGAGAGAGAGAGAGAGGAAGAAGATGCCACTGGCATCTGAGGACAATTAATCAGGATCAGATGTATCAGCTTCAGTTGAAGAAAATGCAACCATTCTGTCATTCTTCTTTTTCAGAATAGACTTGGGTTTAATGTTTACAGTGTTTCTTGCTTTACCAGTCATGTTCCCTTGAACTTTACTGTTATTAGAATAATAAAATCTTCTTTGGAACCTGGACCAGTCATATACCTTATTAGGCAAGTAGTCCTCTTGATCCCAATTAAATTCCTGTCCCTTACATGTAGCCAGGTCATCATCCAATTTTTTAATTTTAGTTTTCATTTCCTTCTTCAATTGCACATATTGATTATCAGACTTATGTGATTTTAAATCCGTTTTAATGGATTTTATACGCTCCTTCAAAGCATCTCTCTTCATTGTTTTACTGCTTACCAAAAAGTGAGTGAGCAGGTAGTTAAAGCTTCTTTACATTCCTGTACCAAACCCTCATCTTCCAGATCATAAGAGGGAAATTTTTTGATTCTTAAACCCCTGGGAACTCTTTGCACATCTATGTAATGATTAAATGTGACCACATCCCACATGAGACACAAATCTGTGAGTAGTAATCTTTCTAATTGATTAAACATGCCCTTGATGTATTTAATAGCATTATACGCATCCATTGTGGAAAAAATCTTATCAACATATCCTTTTCTGTTCCATATTAAATATGGATTTGTTTAGACTAATAGTCTCCTCCTTCATGCTCATTGAACACTACAGTCCCCAAAAATGCTGAACAGTGTTTATGCTTTGTAATAATTTATACTAGAGAGAGAGAGAGAGAGGAAGAAGATGCCACTGGCATCTGAGGACAATTAATCAGGATCAGATGTATCAGCTTCAGTTGAAGAAAATGCAACCATTCTGTCATTCTTCTTTTTCAGAATAGACTTGGGTTTAATGTTTACAGTGTTTCTTGCTTTACCAGTCATGTTCCCTTGAACTTTACTGTTATTAGAATAATAAAATCTTCTTTGGAACCTGGACCAGTCATATACCTTATTAGGCAAGTAGTCCTCTTGATCCCAATTAAATTCCTGTCCCTTACATGTAGCCAGGTCATCATCCAATTTTTTAATTTTAGTTTTCATTTCCTTCTTCAATTGCACATATTGATTATCAGACTTATGTGATTTTAAATCCGTTTTAATGGATTTTATACGCTCCTTCAAAGCATCTCTCTTCATTGTTTTACTGCTTACCAAAAAGTGAGTGAGCAGGTAGTTAAAGCTTCTTTACATTCCTGTACCAAACCCTCATCTTCCAGATCATAAGAGGGAAATTTTTTGATTCTTAAACCCCTGGGAACTCTTTGCACATCTATGTAATGATTAAATGTGACCACATCCCACATGAGACACAAATCTGTGAGTAGTAATCTTTCTAATTGATTAAACATGCCCTTGATGTATTTAATAGCATTATACGCATCCATTGTGGAAAAAATCTTATCAACATATCCTTTTCTGTTCCATATTAAATATGGATTTGTTTAGACTAATAGTCTCCTCCTTCATGCTCATTGAACACTACAGTCCCCAAAAATGCTGAACAGTGTTTATGCTTTGTAATAATTTATACTAGAGAGAGAGAGAGAGAGAGGAAGAAGATGCCACTGGCATCTGAGGACAATTAATCAGGATCAGATGTATCAGCTTCAGTTGAAGAAAATGCAACCATTCTGTCATTCTTCTTTTTCAGAATAGACTTGGGTTTAATGTTTACAGTGTTTCTTGCTTTACCAGTCATGTTCCCTTGAACTTTACTGTTATTAGAATAATAAAATCTTCTTTGGAACCTGGACCAGTCATATACCTTATTAGGCAAGTAGTCCTCTTGATCCCAATTAAATTCCTGTCCCTTACATGTAGCCAGGTCATCATCCAATTTTTTAATTTTAGTTTTCATTTCCTTCTTCAATTGCACATATTGATTATCAGACTTATGTGATTTTAAATCCGTTTTAATGGATTTTATACGCTCCTTCAAAGCATCTCTCTTCATTGTTTTACTGCTTACCAAAAAGTGAGGTGAGCAGGTAGTTAAAGCTTCTTTACATTCCTGTACCAAACCCTCATCTTCCAGATCATAAGAGGGAAATTTTTTGATTCTTAAACCCCTGGGAACTCTTTGCACATCTATGTAATGATTAAATGTGACCACATCCCACATGAGACACAAATCTGTGAGTAGTAATCTTTCTAATTGATTAAACATGCCCTTGATGTATTTAATAGCATTATACGCATCCATTGTGGAAAAAATCTTATCAAAATATCCTTTTCTGTTCCATATTAAATATGGATTTGTTTAGACTAATAGTCTCCTCCTTCATGCTCATTGAACACTACAGTCCCCAAAAATGCTGAACAGTGTTTATGCTTTGTAATAATTTATACTAAACCCACTATCCTTGGTTACAGTCAGGCTTATGATTCGACTTATTTCTTTAAAAGAGACATACAGTCTTTCAAATATTCAGAAACTTATGCCAAACTCACCACTGACCTGGTCTAATTCCACACATATATATCTCAACATTAACCAAGGAAAAAGTCAATACAAGTTAATGCTCGTCGGGTTCGCGCGTACTCAAAAAAAGTCTCATAAAACACATTAAAAATACTTTACAAAGTATACTTATGATAACACCATCTAATAATTAAAATATATATTGCACAAAGTTATAAGTGCTCAAAGATATGAGGTCTCAGGAGTTAGAAAAAAAAGAGGCAGGCAAAGGGCTTTAAATTATGTTCTCAAGGGCGCTAAGAGATCTCTGAGTTTGAGTTAGCGCGCGAGTAGGGTGTTAGGTTTTCCCCCACTTTTTTTGCTCCATTGACTTCTATAGGGAATACATTTTTGCATGCAATAACTTTTTACTTTCAACTTGTGATACGAGCAAAAACTTTACTTCTAGCACAATTAACGCTCTTGTGAAAGGGCTAAATAGCATTCCACTCGTAATCTGGCCTTTAATTGGCACTGTTTTTATGAGTTAGTGTTAGTTCTTTTTCATTGGGCAGGTTGTGGAGGGGGGGTCCCCTAAGTGCTAGTGAGAGGCTATTTTATTGGGTTTATTACAGCAGTATAGGGTGGGGTGTCATAGTATTGCTTAATAGGGTGATGGATAGCAGGGTCTCCCACCATAGAAATATAATAGTACATTTATTCATTAAAGGGATATGAAACCCAAATTTTTCTTTCATGATTCAGATAGAGTATGCCATTTTTAAGCAACTTTCTAATTTACTCCTGTTATCAATTTTACTTTATTCTCTTTGTATCTTTATTTGAAAATCAGGAATGTAAGTTTAGGAGCCGGCGCATTTTTGGTTTGGCACCTAGGTAGCACTTGCTGATTGGTGGCTAAATGTAGGTTTCCAAATTAAAAATGATTTCTCCACAAAGGAGCAAATATTCCAATATCACCTCAATGAATATGCTTGATTTGTAACACAACTTTCGAAATACACACCTTTGCCTGCTTGATTGCTCACTAATTTTAAGAAAGTTGTGGAAACCATTTATCAGCAAAGACTTGGTTTTGACAGGGAAATTGTCACTCGCCTTTTAAAGCTTTATTTATCCCAGCCATCTGAAAACAAGTAATGTATACAATTCTGAGTCCTATAACCACTTTCATTTGTGTTATTAGTCTATTTTGTAAAGAGTCTCTGCTCATAAAAGTAGTTATTCTTCTAGCTGTCCCTTTTCCAAAATAAAAATAAGATTTTAACATATCTACAATTTAAACAATTAACAAAAGAAAAAAGAAGCAAAAGTCTTATAACAAGTTCCTCTGCTGATGTGGTGTTACCTTTGTTCGTCTACAGGGTCTCCCCAGGCAGCTTGGTTACAGTCAGTCCAGTGAGGTAACTTGGTTCCCTCACAGTTTTCATTGGTTAATCAGATTAACCAAACAAAATTAATTTAAATTACTCATAGCTAGGACACAACCCTAAATAGGGCCTCGACCATGGTGGGTAATAGAACGAAGAGGGCCTGTTGCTTCTTGCCAGAAGAGGCTGAAGAAAGAAAAGTCTTTAACTAAAAGTGTAGAGCGGTGGGAGGGTTCATATACATTTTTTTATATTCTAGGGAAGATTTTGATTAAGGTATAATGATAAGGTAGATTTTAACAGGCTGCAATGGAGGGATTATATTGTGGGGGTTACCAGTCAGAAGTTTTAATTATGTTTATTATCTGTAGGTGCCACAGTTAGTAATGGTTTACTTTTAGGGAGGGTCTGGTCAGATACTGTTAAGATTTATTACAGTGGGGCTGGCTTATGGGGAATTGGGGAGGATAAATCAGTGTGGAGAATCAATAAATTATAGGAATCATCATGGAGGTATAGCCATTGCAACTGCCATTCAGAAGAACTCTAGGTTGACTAATACACAAGGAGTCCTCTATGACAAAATATCAAGGTAGTACTTTGGATGAGTGGGATTTGGTCTCAGCACTCAATGAGATAATATAAATGGTGGGAAAAAAAGATATATAATCTTTTACATTTTTATACAAAATTAAAGGACCAGTCAACACATTAGATTAGCATAATCAACAAATGCAAGATAACAAGACAATGCAATAGCACTTAGTCTGAACTTCAAATGAGTTGTAGATTTTTTATAACAAATTTTAAAGTTATGTATATTTCCACTCCCTTTGTACCATGCGATAGCAATCAGCCAATCACAAATGCATATACGTATAGTCTGTGAATTCTTGCACATGCTCAGTAGGATCTGGTGACTCAAAAATTGTAAATATAAAAGACTGTGCACATTTTTTTAATGGAAGTAAATTGGAAAGTTGTTTAAAATTACATGCTGTATCTGAATCATGAAAATTTAATTTAACCTGAGTGTCCCTTTAATGTTCTGTATTATTTAGAACAAAAATAAAAAGGGAAATATAAAATGCTGCAACACATATTCTGAGCCAGATCCCTCATTATTCAACTAAATGGTAATGTTAGAATGGGTGAGAAAGCATTCACCTGGAACACTGAAGTAACATTTACATTTTGTAGAATTGTGTTAGGAGCTGGCTTTAAATATATACATTTAGCATTGCAGAACACACTTTGAACTACTATACATATATTAGCTTTGTAGCAAACCATTCACTCTTTACAATATTTCAACAATCTTTAATTTGCCCCATTAATGAAAATGGACTGAAAACATCTTAGGGGACATGTGACTGTACATATGCAATAATTTCATAACCACTGAAGTCTCTTCCTGATATACACAGGAATTAAAAAGGAGCTTCAACATTTTTTGCTTCACTATATGACAGCAATGCAAAGGTTTATGTAACATTTTGGTATCCTATCTTCCTCTAAGACAGAATAGTTGCTAAAAAAAATTTGTATGTGACCTTAAGCATCACTACAACTATTTTTTTTGGGTTGGTCTTGTAGCTTGCTGTAGAGTGCAGTCTTGTCACTGCTTACCATAGATAAAGTCATTTTATCAGAAGCACTAGCAGTTTTCAGCTCTTAGCTTAGTTATCTGTGTCTAGCAGGTAGTGCCAATATCTGCATTTGTGGCAGTATGTTCAAGTGTGAGGGCTTGTGCTAGAATATGGATATATTTAACTTTGCATACATATAAAAAATAATTAGTACGTAAGTACAATATAGTTGTTCATTTTCCTTTTACTAGACACGTATCAGGTTTACTTTTTAATTAATAAATAAGTCCACATAAATATATACCAGAGGAAAATCAGGTCAAATAGAACATCAACATTATTATGCAAATAATATAATTTTACTCTTCCATAATTATCATTTTTATTTTACAACTTCAAGAGACATTGAATTATTAACTTTAAACTTAAAAACATTAATTCCAGCTACTGCAGAGATGTTGGTAAATGTTATAGTATAATACATTTGGATTTAGAATTTTAAACTTACTTGAGTTAATTAAAACTCACCCTGTTTTTTCAGCACAATCAGCCAGAAGTTATATTATCCAAGTTATAGCGATGACAGTAATTTGTCACCATGGAAATTTGAATCTTGTCTATGCGGATATGGTTTTGTGTATCACAGCTGGAATGGTCGCTGCTGTGGGGGTCAAAAGTCATAGGTTATTTGATGATGCGCTATTGGCAGCTTATGGTTAGTTTGTAAATGGTTGCAGTAGGGGTTTTCCAGAGGTAGAGCAATTAACTAGAAGGGAATACTGCTTCAGTGTAGATTTAATGTAATGTAGTAGTGTTACTGTGTGTTATGACAGCAAGGATGTGGTGTAGTATTTTAAAAAGATTGACACTAACATTTAAATAATAGTATTTGCTGGAGGAGCTGCCTGAGCTATCTTTTCTCTAAGTTGCGGACAAGTTTTACATTGGAGGATTCAGATATAAGTCTTGGACCTGATATATTTTCATATATTGTTTATTTTTATTTATTGTTGAAAAGAGCGCCCCATTACAGATCTGTTTTATATCTGTGGCTTTATAACATTTTAATCTATCTATCTATCTATCTATCTATCTATCATCTATATCTATCTATCTATCTATCTATCTATCTATCTATCTCTCTATCAATGTATTTTAAGTCCAGTTATTACTGTATTAAGCATGGGCTTCACTCTATTTCTCCCATGACATTAGGCGAATCTCCATGTACAAATAAATATAAAATTGCACACTACAAGCCTACAGGTGTATTAGAAATGTCTTATAATTGAAAGAACGTGTTCCAAGAATTTGTTTCAAGAAATGAGGTTTTATGAGCTATCAAAACATATATAACGTATTTCAAAACAAGAATGAAATGTGCCCCATTTAGGTCTAAATTACAAGTGGAGCGCTATCAATATCGCTGGACCATGCTAGGATTACCACGCAAATTGATATTACAAGTCGATTGTAAAGAAGCATTACAATAGACATTTTTAGCACAGTCAGCAAGTATAAAATGTATGTTTATTATTGAAATAAATGTATAAGAAGGGATATGGTATATGGGAAGGGTTCAGAAGTCAATATATATGGGTGTATGTATATTTGTGTTTATATGTGTACATATGTTTACATACATATAGACAAGTATACACACACACACACACACACACATATAAATATATATATATATGAACAAAAAGCAATATATAAACTTGCTTAAATCACAATATAAGGAATAATAAAATACAAAAACAAATGTGATGGTGCAAAAAAAGGATAAAAGTCCCAGGTTATCACAGTGGTAATGCTCAGCAGGTGAACCTTAGGGAAAAAAAGAGAAACACTTATAGGGGGGTAGTTATCAACGTGTCTATTTTACCTGTCTTCGCCAGCCCAATACGCCCGCCTAAGCTCGCCTCACATCGCCGCTGCGGACCTGCAAAAATTTGCCTAAGTTATCAAAAAAGCTGTCAAAAAGCCACGCACCAAGTACGGGGCGATGAGCAGCGGATTGTGAGAGTTATCACTCATCCGATCTCGCTGCTCTTCAGCTTTTTTACAGCTTTCTTGCTAGCCTGTCACTAAGCACCCACACTAAACTACACTGTTCTACCCCCTATACCGGCGCCCCCGGAGCCCCCCGCAACTCAATAAAGTTAGTAACCCCTAAACCGCCGCTCCTAGACCCTGCCGCAACTCTTATAAATGTATTAACCCCTAAACCGCCGCTCCCGGACACCGCCGCAACCTACATTATACCTAGTAACCCCTATCCTGCCCCCCCCTATACCGTCGCCCTCTATAATAAAGTTATTAACCCCTATCCTGCTGATCCCGCACCTCACCGCAACTAAATAAATAGTTTAACCCCTAAACCGCCGCTCCCTGACCCCGCCACAACTATAATATATGTATTAAACCCTAAACCGCCGCTCCCGGCCCCCGCCGCAACCTATATTAAATTTATTAACCCCTATCCTGCCCCCCCTACACCGTCCCCACCTATAATACATTTATTAACCCCTATCCTGCCCCCTACTACACCGCCGCCACTGTAATAAAATTATTAACCCCTAAACCTAAGTCTAACACTAACCCTAACACCCCCTAACTTAAATATTAATTAAATAAATCTAAATAATATTTCTATTATGAACTAAATTAATGCTATTTAAAACGAAATACTTACCTATAAAATAAACCCTAATATAGCTACAATATAAATAATAATTATATTGTAGCTATGTTAGAATTTATTTTTATTTTACAGGTAACTTTCAATTTATCTTAACTAGGTACAATAGCTATTAAATAGTTATTAACTATTTAATAGCTTACCTAGCTAAAATAAAGAGAAATGTACCTGTAAAATAAAAACTAACCTAAGTTACAATTACACCTAACACTACACTATCATTAAATAAATTATTCCTATTTAAAACTAAATACTTACCTGTAAAATAAACCCTAAGATAGCTACAATGTAATTAATAATTACATTGTAGCTATCTTAGGATTTATATTTATTTTACAGGCAACTTTGTATTTATTTTAGCTAGTTAGAATAGTTATTAAATAGTTATTAACTATTTAATAACTACCTAGCTAAAAGAAATACAAAATTACCTGTAAAATAAATCCTAACCTAAGTTACAATTAAACCTAACACTACACTATCATTAAATAAATTAAATACAAATAACTACAATTAAATACAATTACATAAACTAACTAAAGTACAAAAAATAAAAAAATAGGTTACAAACATTTAAAAAATATTACAACAATTTTAAGCTAATTACACCTAATCTAAGCCCCCTAATAAAATAACAAAGCCCCCCAAAATAAAAAAATTCCCTTCCCTATTCTACATTAAAAAAAGTTCAAAGCTCTTTTACCTTACCAGCCCTAAAAAGGGTCTTTCTTTCATGTAATTAGCAAGAGTCCATGAGCTAGTGACGTATGGGATATACATTCCTACCAGGAGGGGCAAAGTTTCCCAAACCTCAAAATGCCTATAAATACACCCCTCACCACACCCACAATTCAGTTTTACAAACTTTGCCTCCGATGGAGGTGGTGAACTAAGTCTGTGCTAGATTCTACGTTGATATGCGCTCCGCAGCAAGTTGGAGCCCGGTTTTCCTCTCAGCGTGCAGTGAATGTCAGAGGGATGTGAGGAGAGTATTGCCTATTTGAATGCAGTGATCTCCTTCTACGGGGTCTATTTCATAGGTTCTCTGTTATCGGTCGTAGAGATTCATCTCTTACCTCCCTTTTCAGATCGACGATATACTCTTATATATACCATTACCTCTGCTGATTCTCGTTTCAGTACTGGTTTGGCTTTCTACAAACATGTAGATGAGTGTCCTGGGGTAAGTAAATCTTATTTTCTGTGACACTCTAAGCTATGGTTGGGCACTTTGTTTATAAAGTTCTAAATATATGTATTCAAACATTTATTTGCCTTGACTCAGAATGTTCAACATTCCTTATTTTTCAGACAGTCAGTTTCATATTTGGGATAATGCACTTGAATTAATCAATTTTTTCTTACCTTCAAAAATTTGACTCTTTTTTCCCTGTGGGCTGTTAGGCTCGCGGGGGCTGAAAATGCTTAATTTTATTGCGTCATTCTTGGCGCTGACTTTTTTGGCGCAAAAAATTCTTTTCCGTTTCCGGCGTCATACGTGTCACCGGAAGTTGCGTCATTTTTTGACGTTATTTTGCGCCAAAAATGTCGGCGTTCCGGATGTGGCGTCATTTTTGGCGCCAAAAGCATTTAGGCGCCAAATAATGTGGGCGTCTGATTTGGCGCTAAAAAATATGGGCGTCGCTTTTGTCTCCACATTATTTCAGTCTCATTTTTTCATTGCTTCTGGTTGCTAGAAGCTTGTTCTTTGGCATTTTTCCCATTCCTGAAACTGTCATTTAAGGAATTTGATCAATTTTGCTTTATATGTTGTTTTTTCTCTTACATATTGCAAGATGTCTCACGTTGCATCTGAGTCAGAAGATACTACAGGAAAATCGCTGTCTAGTGCTGGATCTACCAAAGCTAAGTGTATCTGCTGTAAACTTTTGGTAGCTATTCCTCCGGCTGTTGTTTGTATTAATTGTCATGACAAACTTGTTAATGCAGATAATATTTCCTTTAGTAAAGTACCATTGCCTGTTGCAGTTCCTTCAACATCTAAGGTGCAGAATGTTCCTGATAACATAAGAGATTTTGTTTCTGAATCCATAAAGAAGGCTATGTCTGTTATTTCTCCTTCTAGTAAACGTAAAAAATCTTTTAAAACTTCTCTCCCTACAGATGAATTTTTAAATGAACATCATCATTCTGATTCTGATGACTCTTCAGGTTCAGAGGATTCTGTCTCAGAGATTGATGCTGATAAATCTTCATATTTATTTAAAATGGAATTTATTCGTTCTTTACTTAAAGAAGTACTAATTGCTTTAGAAATAGAGGATTCTGGTCCTCTTGATACTAATTCTAAACGTTTAGATAAGGTATTTAAATCTCCTGTGGTTATTCCAGAAGTTTTTCCTGTTCCTAATGCTATTTCTGCAGTAATTTCCAAAGAATGGGATAAATTGGGTAATTCATTTACTCCTTCTAAACGTTTTAAGCAATTATATCCTGTGCCGTCTGACAGATTAGAATTTTGGGACAAAATCCCTAAAGTTGATGGGGCTATTTCTACCCTTGCTAAACGTACTACTATTCCTACGTCAGATGGTACTTCGTTTAAGGATCCTTTAGATAGGAAAATTGAATCCTTTCTAAGAAAAGCTTATCTGTGTTCAGGTAATCTTCTTAGACCTGCTATATCATTGGCTGATGTTGCTGCAGCTTCAACTTTTTGGTTGGAAACTTTAGCGCAACAAGTAACAGATCATGATTCTCATGATATTATTATTCTTCTTCAGCATGCTAATAATTTTATCTGTGATGCCATTTTTGATATTATCAGACTTGATGTCAGGTTTATGTCTCTAGCTATTTTAGCTAGAAGAGCTTTATGGCTTAAGACTTGGAATGCTGATATGGCTTCTAAATCAACTCTACTTTCCATTTCTTTCCAGGGTAACAAATTATTTGGTTCTCAGTTGGATTCTATTATCTCAACTGTTACTGGTGGGAAAGGAACTTTTTTACCACAGGATAAAAAATCTAAGGGTAAAAACAGGGCTAATAATCGTTTTCGTTCCTTTCGTTTCAACAAAGAACAAAAGCCTAATCCTTCATCCTCAGGAGCAGTTTCAGTTTGGAAACCATCTCCGTTCTGGAATAAATCCAAGCCTGCTAGAAAGGCAAAGCCTGCTTCTAAGTCCACATGAAGGTGCGGCCCTCATTCCAGCTCAGCTGGTAGGGGGCAGGTTACGTTTTTTCAAAGAAATTTGGATCAATTCTGTTCACAATCTTTTGATTCATTTTTTCTTTCCCGTGTCCCAGTAAATCCAGTGAAAGCTCAAGCATTTCTGAATTGTGTTTCAGATCTAGAGTTGGCTGGAGTAATTATGCCAGTTCCAGTTCCGGAACAGGGGATGGGGTTTTATTCAAATCTCTTCATTGTACCAAAGAAGGAGAATTCCTTCAGACCAGTTCTGGATCTAAAAATATTGAATCGTTATGTAAGGATACCAACGTTCAAGATGGTAACTATAAGGACTATCTTGCCTTTTGTTCAGCAAGGGCATTATATGTCCACAATAGATTTACAGGATGCATATCTGCATATTCCGATTCATCCAGATCATTATCAGTTCCTGAGATTCTCTTTTCTGGACAAGCATTACCAGTTTGTGGCTCTGCCGTTTGGCCTAGCTACAGCTCCAAGAATTTTTACAAAGGTTCTCGGTGCCCTTCTGTCTGTAATCAGAGAACAGGGTATTGTGGTATTTCCTTATTTGGACGATATCTTGGTACTTGCTCAGTCTTTACATTTAGCAGAATCTCATACGAATCGACTTGTGTTGTTTCTTCAAGATCATGGTTGGAGGATCAATTTACCAAAAAGTTCATTGATTCCTCAGACAAGGGTAATTTTTCTGGGTTTCCAGATAGATTCAGTGTCCATGACTCTGTCTTTAACAGACAAGAGACGTCTAAAATTGATTTCAGCTTGTCGAAACCTTCAGTCACAATCATTCCCTTCGGTAGCCTTATGCATGGAAATTCTAGGTCTTATGACTGCTGCATCGGACGCGATCCCCTTTGCTCGTTTTCACATGAGACCTCTTCAGTTCTGTATGCTGAATCAATGGTGCAAGGATTACACAAAGATATCTCAATTAATATCTTTAAAACCGATTGTTCGACACTCTCTAACATGGTGGACAGATCACCATCGTTTAATTCAGGGGGCTTCTTTTGTGCTTCCGTCCTGGACTGTAATTTCAACAGATGCAAGTCTCACAGGTTGGGGAGCTGTGTGGGGATCTCTGACGGCACAAGGAGTTTGGGAATCTCAGGAGGTGAGATTACCGATCAATATTTTGGAACTCCGTGCAATTTTCAGAGCTCTTCAGTTTTGGCCTCTTCTGAAGAGAGAATCGTTCATTTGTTTTCAGACAGACAATGTCACAACTGTGGCATACATCAATCATCAAGGAGGGACTCACAGTCCTCTGGCTATGAAAGAAGTATCTCGAATTTTGGTTTGGGCGGAATCCAGCTCCTGTCTAATCTCTGCGGTTCATATCCCAGGTATAGACAATTGGGAAGCGGATTATCTCAGTCGCCAAACGTTGCATCCGGGCGAATGGTCTCTTCACCCAGAGGTATTTCTTCAGATTGTTCAAATGTGGGAACTTCCAGAAATAGATCTGATGGCGTCTCATCTAAACAAGAAACTTCCCAGGTATCTGTCCAGATCCCGGGATCCTCAGGCGGAGGCAGTGGATGCATTATCACTTCCTTGGAAGTATCATCCTGCTTATATCTTTCCGCCTCTAGTTCTTCTTCCAAGAGTAATCTCCAAGATTCTGAAGGAATGCTCGTTTGTTCTGCTGGTAGCTCCGGCATGGCCTCACAGGTTTTGGTATGCGGATCTTGTCCGGATGGCCTCTTGCCAACCGTGGACTCTTCCGTTAAGACCAGACCTTCTGTCACAAGGTCCTTTTTTCCATCAGGATCTGAAATCCTTAAATTTAAAGGTATGGAGATTGAACGCTTGATTCTTGGTCAAAGAGATTTCTCTGACTCTGTGATTAATACTATGTTACAGGCTTGTAAATCTGTATCTAGAGAGATATATTATAGAGTCTGGAAGACTTATATTTCTTGGTGTCTTTCTCATCATTTTTCTTGGCATTCTTTTAGAATACCGAGAATTTTACAGTTTCTTCAGGATGGTTTAGATAAGGGTTTGTCCGCAAGTTCCTTGAAAGGTCAAATCTCTGCTCTTTCTGTTCTTTTTCACAGAAAAATTGCTATTCTTCCTGATATTCATTGTTTTGTACAAGCTTTGGTTCGTATAAAACCTGTCATTAAGTCAATTTCTCCTCCTTGGAGTTTGAATTTGGTTCTGGGAGCTCTTCAAGCTCCTCCGTTTGAACCTATGCATTCTTTGGACATTAAATTACTTTCTTGGAAAGTTTTGTTCCTTTTGGCCATCTCTTCTGCCAGAAGAGTTTCTGAATTATCTGCTCTTTCTTGTGAGTCTCCTTTTCTGATTTTTCATCAGGATAAGGCGGTGTTGCGAACTTCTTTTGAATTTTTACCTAAAGTTGTGAATTCCAACAACATTAGTAGAGAAATTGTGGTTCCTTCATTATGTCCTAATCCTAAGAATTCTAAGGAGAAATCGTTGCATTCTTTGGATGTTGTTAGAGCTTTGAAATATTATGTTGAAGCTACTAAGTCTTTCCGAAAGACTTCTAGTCTATTTGTTATTTTTTCCGGTGCTAGAAAAGGCCAGATAGCTTCTGCCATTTCTTTGGCATCTTGGTTGAAATCTTTAATTCATCTTGCCTATGTTGAGTCGGGTAAAACTCCGCCTCAGAGGATTACAGCTCATTCTACTAGGTCAGTTTCTACTTCCTGGGCGTTTAGGAATGAAGCTTCGGTTGATCAGATTTGCAAAGCAGCAACTTGGTCCTCTTTGCATACTTTTACTAAATTCTACCATTTTGATGTATTTTCTTCTTCTGAAGCAGTTTTTGGTAGAAAAGTACTTCAGGCTGCGGTTTCAGTTTGAATCTTCTGCTTATGTTTTTCATTAAACTTTATTTTGGGTGTGGATTATTTTCAGCAGGAATTGGCTGTCTTTATTTTATCCCTCCCTCTCTAGTGACTCTTGTGTGGAAAGATCCACATCTTGGGTAATCATTATCCCATACGTCACTAGCTCATGGACTCTTGCTAATTACATGAAAGAAAACATAATTTATGTAAGAACTTACCTGATAAATTCATTTCTTTCATATTAGCAAGAGTCCATGAGGCCCGCCCTTTTTTTGTGGTGGTTATGATTTTGTATAAAGCACAATTATTCCAATTCCTTATTTTATATGCTTTCGCACTTTTTTTTTATCACCCCACTTCTTGGCTATTCGTTAAACTGAATTGTGGGTGTGGTGAGGGGTGTATTTATAGGCATTTTGAGGTTTGGGAAACTTTGCCCCTCCTGGTAGGAATGTATATCCCATACGTCACTAGCTCATGGACTCTTGCTAATATGAAAGAAATGAATTTATCAGGTAAGTTCTTACATAAATTATGTTTTTGTGGGGCATGCCCCAAAGAATTCAGCTCTTTTGCCTGTAAAAGAAAAATACAACCCCCCCAACATTAAAACCCACCACCCACATACCCCTAATCTAACCCAAACCCCCCTTAAAATAACCTAACACTAATCCCCTGAAGATCATCCTACCTTTTGTCGTCTTCACTCAGCCGAGCCACCGATGGAACTGAAGGACTGATAGAAGACTTCTTCAGCGCCACTTGGAAGATGACATCGCCTGGATAGAAGACTTCTTCAGCGCCGCCTGGAGGATCACTTCATCGGATGGAATATTTCTTCAGCGCCCCTTGGAGGATCACTTCTGCCGCTCCGGATCTCCTCTTCAGTTCCATTGGTGGCTCGGCTGAGTGAAGACGACTAAAGGTAGGATGATCTTCAGGGGATTAGTGTTAGGTTATTTTAAGGGGGGTTTGGGTTAGGGGTATGTGGGTGGTGGGTTTTAATGTGGGGGGGGGTTGTATTTTTCTTTTACAGGCAAAAGAGCTGAATTCTTTGGGGCATGCCCCACAAAAGGCCCTTTTAAGGGCTGGTAAGGTAAAAGAGCTTTGAACTTTTTTAATGTAGAATAGGGTAGGGAATTTTTTTATTTTGGGGGGCTTTGTTATTTTATTAGGGGGCTTAGATTAGGTGTAATTAGCTTAAAATTGTTGTAATATTTTTTAAAAGTTTGTAACCTATTTTTTTATTTTTTGTAACTTAGCTTTTTTTATTTTTTGTACTTTAGTTAGTTTATGTAATTGTATTTAATTGTAGTTATTTTTATTTAATTTATTTAATGATAGTGTAGTGTTAGGTTTAATTGTAACTTAGGTTAGGATTTATTTTACAGGTAATTTTGTATTTCTTTTAGCTAGGTAGTTATTAAATAGTTAATAACTATTTAATAACTATTCTAACTAGCTAAAATAAATACAAAGTTGCCTGTAAAATAAATATAAATCCTAAGATAGCTACAATGTAATTATTAATTACATTGTAGCTATCTTAGGGTTTATTTTACAGGTAAGTATTTAGTTTTAAATAGGAATAATTTATTTAATGATAGTGTAGTGTTAGGTGTAATTGTAACTTAGAAATTTACCTGTAAAATAAAAACTAACCTCTTTATTTTAGCTAGGTAAGCTATTAAATAGTTAATAACTATTTAATAGCTATTGTACCTAGTTAAAATAAATTGAAAGTTACCTGTAAAATAAAAATAAATCCTAACATAGCTACAATATAATTATTATTTATATTGTAGCTATATTAGGGTTTATTTTATAGGTAAGTATTTAGTTTTAAATAGAATTAATTTAGTTCATAATAGAAATATTATTTAGATTTATTTAATTAATATTTAAGTTAGGGGGGTGTTAGGGTTAGTGTTAGACTTAGGTTTAGGGGTTAATAATTTTATTACAGTGGCGGCGGTGTAGTGGGGGGCAGGATAGGGGTTAATAAATGTATTATAGGTGGCGACGGTGTAGGGGGGGCAGATTAGGGGTTAATAAATTTAATATAGGTTGCGGCAGGGTCCGGGAGCGGCGGTTTAGGGGTTAATACATTTATTATAGTTGCGGCGGGGTCAGGGAGTGGCGGTTTAGGGGTTAATATGTATAGAGTAGCTTGCGGCGGTTTAGGGGTTAACATATTTATTATAGTGGCTGTGGGCTCCGGGAGCGGCGGTTTAGGGGGTAATAACTTTATTTAGTTGCGGCGGTGTAGGGGGGGCAGATTAGGGGTGTTTAGACTCGGGGTACATGTTAGGGTGTTAGGTGTAGACAGCTCCCATAGAAATCAATAGGATGTCGGGCAGCAGCGAACTTGTACTTTCGCTATGGTCAGACTCCCATTGATTCCTATAGGATCCGCCGCCTCCAGGGCGGCGGATTGAAAACTATGTACGCTGGGCCGGAAAAGTGCCGAGCGTACCTGGTAGTTTTTTGATAACTAGCAAAAGTAGTCAGATTGTGCCGCACGGCACATTGTGTGCGGAACATCTGGAGTGACGTAAGAATCGATCTGTGTCGGACTGAGTCCGGCGGATCGAAGCTTACGTCACAAAATTCTACTTTTGCCGGTCTCTAGCCTTTGATAACTAAGGCGAATCAGCCTTGCCACAAATACGCTGCGGAATTCCAGCGTATTTGAGGTTGACGGCTTGATAACTAGGCCCCATAGTGAAGTTCTGTGGTTATGTGAAATTTACAGCAGAACCTAGAAAGGTACTCACATTGTCAAGAGCTTCAAAATCAAGCTTTAGATATATAGGCACAGGAAGCTCCTAATAGGAGGCAAGGCAAATAAGAATATTCCAGCTCCAAAGGATGAATCAGAAGTGGTTAAAAAGTATAACAAATTTATTAAAAACAAGTCACAAGGCATATACAACGAGACTGTCCCAATCATAGACTGCTACAAGCAAAAGACTGTGTGTATCACAATGTCCAATGATTGCTCTGTTAGACCGGTAAGGAACAAGGCTCCGCCCCTTTTGTGACGTCACTACTACAACATACATTTCCCCAATCACAGCTTGGCTTTTTCAAGGATCCTTGGATTGGAATGTTGTTTAAAATTATATCTTAATCATGAAAGAACATTTTTGGGTTTAGTGTCCCTTTAATGACTGGCTGTATGTTTAGGCTGTTGTTATGCTGCAGAATAAATTGAGGTCAGTCAGATGCCTCCCTGATAGTATTGCATGATAGATAAGTATCTGTCTGTACTTCTCAGGCCCTGATATTCGATGCATTGACAGACTGACGAGAAACTGCCTTTCTGTCCTCATTGGCCTCGCAGTCTGTCAATATATTTTAAAAAAGGGGACGGACCCTCAAAGAACCGACGAGTGGAGATGTGTCTCCCATAGGAAATAATAGGGATTGGGACTTTTACAAAAGTCCACCGACATCACCACTCAGTGGGTGGGGCATATTTGAAGTGTTCCTACACAGTGCAAACAGTGCGCTCACTGAAACTAAACATGGTTTCTATATAGCTGTAGGAACACTTCAAAAATGCCTGTGTGACCTAAATGTAACTACACCTACACTACCTGCCTTTCACTGTAAAGTTTTGCCACTGAAAAGGTGGTGAAACAAACATGGCTGACACCCTACTCGTAACCTGCACTTCAGAGACGTGAATATATCACACTACTGGTGATGCATCCCAATCAGAGTATAGGTTACTCTCCTGAACTGCCCGACTAACTCCCACAGAACGACTACACCTACGTCATACTTCAGCTATACTCCCCCTGGAATGCCCATCGAACTCCCTAATACTAGCTACACCTACGTCATGTTTTAGCTATACTCCCCCTGGAATGCCCATCTAACTCCCTAATACTGCCTACATCTACGTCATGTTTTAGCTACACTCCCCTGGAACACCCAGCTTACTCCCTAATACCACCTACACCAATGTCATGTTTTCCCTATACTCCTCCTGGGACACCTGGCCAACTCCCACAGAAAGCCTACACCTATGTCATGTCTGAAATCTACCTGACTAATAAAGTATGCAAAGAAAAACACTCCCTATTGTAACTAAAGGAGCTATGTCACTACATTTATATTCAATGTTAAAATGATATGCATTGTCATGCATTGTCTTATTATGGAAATGAATATCCCACAGATTAAAATGTCACCAAATGGAAAACTAACTAACTAACTAACTAACTTTTGAATTTAAAAAAATAAAACAACAGAAGAAATATGGAAAATAATATGTCAGCATTTACCTTTCATCCCAGAATTCTTGCTACTTAAATAGAAAAAAAATAGTTGTAAAATCAAAAGAAACTTGTGTCAAATCTTACTGAACACAGCTAGGCAACAAATCCCTAAATATTGAAAATCGGCTAATATCCCAACATTAGATGAGTGGAAAAATTTAGTAGAAAAAAACAATGTCACTCAAAAGATATCACTACTTTAAACTGGGTAAATTGGACATTTACTATGATATGGTATTCTACTGGGAAAATTATAATAAAACAGAAAACCAATAGTAAAAACGTACAAACCTCTTATTATATAAGTCGTAGATATTATATTATAAATATACACATGAAGCTTATATACAATCACGCTTTATTGCAGTCGCTAAAGCATTTTATTTAATAGCAACACACAATTGTTATTTGTTTATTAAATGTGTTTATTATTTTTATTTAAATTTGCTTTATAATTCTGCAAGCTTACATTGTTGTTCACACTTGACAATAAGATTTATTTGTAAGTTTAACATTTTCATTGTATACTTTTAATACACTGTCCACCCATCCAACCTTCTCCTTTCTCGAAAAAGAGAAACTTCTAAAAAGACTGAAGAATCTAAAGACCTCAGAATTCTGTTGAGAAAAAAACTAAACAAGAATGTTATATATGGTCTTACAATATTCTGTCTGTGTACCTCCTCAAACATGGACTACCAAGTTTTATGTATTCACATATGTAAACCTTTTTTTCCAAAATAAAAATAAATATATATCTAAATAAATAAAAACTTATTTAAAGATTGAACAAACACACCAAGTATACCCTTCATGCCCATATACAAGATTCAGATTGTTTAATACTTATCATAAACTCCACACTATTAGTTTGCTAAACACACACACACACAGACTCCATTCACCTATTTAACCCATTTGTTATTTCAGTGATTGGCATCCATTATTGGTGTGAGTGATCTCAGCTGTGTTTGATTCAGGAAGATTGTGATCACTTTGTATACAAATACAAAACAGCTGATTTTTTTCTCCAACATCAGAACCTTCCAAGAAAGACTTCAATCAACCCACATTTTAATGTTGGTTCCTTGGCCCCACAGTGTTTGTCTTATATTTTTATTGTTTTTCCTGCAACTCTCTCTTAGCGTACATTCTGAAGGTACATCAGACCTTGGTTTTAGAAATCCAGGAACATTATGTTTAATATGCATCTCTCTCTCATACATAAGTTCTGAAAGTGATCTTTTGGGATTCAGACAGAGCACACAATTTACTTCTATTATTAAATTTGCCTCATTCCCATTATATTCTTTGTTGAAGAGATACCTAGGAAGGTGTTTCGAGCACTACATGGCAGGAACTTGTGCTACCATCTTGCAAAACTGCTACCATATAGTTCTCCAGACACATGCATGCTCCCCAGCTTATGGCCGTGTCCATTAAGAACATCATAATAGGAGTAAATTATAAAGTTGCTTAAAATTGCATGCTCTATTTGAATCATGAAAGAAACACTTTACTACGTCTCCAGTTGGGCTAAGTTTTTTAGTGCTATTATATTTTGAAATGTTTATCCATTGAAAGTAGAGGGAGCGCAAAAAAGATTTGAGTAACGCTAAACATTTTCTGGTCATTATTTTTAACTATTCCCTTTTAATATCAGATTGTGCTCTAATTATAGCATAGGCTCTCAATATTGATAGTGCTCCCTATACTTTAAAAAAAATTAAAAGTAGTTTTTTGCTAGGAAATCAACTTCACCCAGCAGTGATTCAAACTACTCCCAGCTGTCCCAGTGTCAAAAACCACAAAACGGCTGTACTGGGATGGTTCTGAATCACTGTACTAACCCTAGCTAAGCTTAAAAACTATGCACACAGCACTGTTATGACTAAAAGGGGATCTGCTTATAAGCAGATTGAAAAAAAAAAGGTGAGGCATTGTGAACCTAATTTACATATCTTACCCAGAATTCTTTGCTGCTTTGGAAACAATGTATCTAGAGGTTTTCTGTGGGAAAAACAAGTACTCTGACTTGTCTTGATTTGTTAATGGGCTACACAATGAGTTATTTTCTCTCTCTCTGTGTATATATATATATTTACTGTATATATAAATATAATATATCATATATATATATATATATAATATATATATGATTATGTTAATTTAAAACAGATATCTATACCTATATATCTATAGGTCTGATGCTCTACCGATTGAGCTATCCAGGCTTTACTATATATCTATAGGTATAGATATATGCAGATAAATATATAGAAACATTTGGAATATATTGCCTGAAGTAAGACACGAGAAGGAACACAAGATTGTCATTTGGCGGAAGTTCTCCTGATACTGCTATGACATGATCTGGGTCAGTTTTTAAGCCCACTCATGAAATTGTATGCCCAAAAAATGTTTTGTTTGTCTGAATTTGCATTTGGCAAAGCTAAGCTTCAGGCCGACTACACTGATTCAGTTTAATACAGTCAAATTTCTCTTATGAATAATCCTCTGTCACAGCTGAGACTGGTATTTGTAGTGTATCAACATATGGCTGAGAATAAGTAATTTGTCCATCAATTACCTTAATTAATTTAATGCAACGAATAAATTCCTGCCAAAGATAAGTGTGCCATTACGACAACATAGAACATAGAAACATAGATTGGATGGTAGATAAGAACCAAACGCCCATCAAGTTTCCCCATATTACATGTTATTATTTTCTTAGGATAGCCTTATGCATGTCCAAGGCATTTTTTTTAATTTTGTTTACAACCTCTATTGGAAGTTTTTTCCATAAATCCACCACCCTTTCAGTAACAAAGTGCTTCCTCACTTTTTTCCCGAATCTGCTACCCTCTAACTTAAGATTGTTACCCCTTGTTTTGGTATTTCTTTTATTGTGGAAAATGCTTTTAGCTTCCACTTTGTTAAGTCCCTTCAGAACTCTGTAAGATGCACCAAAACTCACTTGTACAGGCATGCAGTCACAAACAGGTATTTGTTTTTCTTTCATGTAATTAGCAAGAGTCCATGAGCTAGTGACGTATGGGATATACATTCCTACCAGGAGGGGCAAAGTTTCCCAAACCTTAAAATGCCTATAAATACACCCCTCACCACACCCACAATTCAGTTTTACAAACTTTGCCTCCTATGGAGGTGGTGAAGTAAGTTTGTGCTAGATTCTACGTTGATATGCGCTCCGCAGCAGGTTGGAGCCCGGTTTTCCTCTCAGCGTGCAGTGAATGTCAGAGGGATGTGAGGAGAGTATTGCTTATTTTGAATGCAGTGATCTCCTTCTACGGGGTCTATTTCATAGGTTCTCTGTTATCGGTCGTAGAGATTCATCTCTTACCTACCTTTTCAGATCGACGATATACTCTTATATATACCATTACCTCTGCTGATTTTCGTTTCAGTACTGGTTTGGCTTTCTACAAACATGTAGATGAGTGTCCTGGGGTAAGTAAATCTTATTTTCTGTGACACTCTAAGCTATGGTTGGGCACTTTTTTAATAAAGTTCTAAATATATGTATTCAAACATTTATTTGCCTTGACTCAGGATGTTCAACATTCCTTATTTTCAGACAGTCAGTTTCATATTTGGGATAATGCACTTGAATCAATTATTTTTCTTACCTTAAAAATTTGACTTTTTTCCCTGTGGGCTGTTAGGCTCGCGGGGGCTGAAAATGCTTCATTTTATTGCGTCATTCTTGGCGCAGACTTTTTTGGCGCAAAAAATCTTTTCTGTTTCCGGCGTCATACGTGTCGCCGGAAGTTGCGTCATTTTTGACGTTCTTTTGCGCCAAAAATGTCGGCGTTCCGGACGTGGCGTCATTTTTGGCGCCAAAAGCATTTAGGCGCCAAATAATGTGGGCGTCTTATTTGGCGCTAAAAAAATATGGGCGTCGCTTTTGTCTCCACATTATTTAAGTCTCATTATTTATTGCTTCTGGTTGCTAGAAGCTTGTTCACTGGCATTTTTTCCCATTCCTAAAACTGGCATTTAAGGAATTTGATCAATTTTGCTTTATATGTTGTTTTTTCTATTACATATCGCAAGATGTTCCACGTTGCAACTGAGTCAGAAGATACTTCAGGAAAATCACTGCCCGGTGCTGGAGCTACCAAAGCTAAGTGTATCACTTTTGGTATCTGTTCCTTCAGCTGTTGTTTGTATTAAATATTATGACAAACTTGTTAATGCAGATAAAATTTCCTTTAGTACTGTTACATTACCTGTTGCTGTTCCGTCAACATCTAATACTCAGAGTGTTCCTGATAACATAAGAGATTTTGTTTCTAAATCCATTAAGAAGGCTATGTCTGTTATTTCTCCTTCTAGTATACATAAAAGTCTTTTAAAACTTCTCTTTTTTCAGATGAATTTTTAAATGAACATCATCATTCTGATTCTGATAATGGTTCTTCTGGTTCAGAGGTTTCTGTCTCAGAGGTTGATGCTGATAAATCTTTGTATTTGTTCAAGATGGAATTTATTCGTTCTTTATTTAAAGAAGTATTAATTGCATTAGAAATAGAGGATTCTGGTCCTCTTGATACTAAAACTAAACATTTAAATAAGGTTTTTAAATCTCCTGTAGTTATTCCAGAAGTGTTTCCTGTCCCTGATGCTATTTCTGAAGTAATTTCCAGGGAATGGAATAATTTGGGTAATTCATTTACTCCTTTTAAAACGTTTTAAGCAATTATATCCTATGCCATCTGACAGATTAGAGTTTTTGGGACAAAATCCCTAAGGTTAATGGGGCTGTCTCTACTCCTGCTATATTTTTAGCGGATGTTGCTGCAGCTTCAACTTTTTGGTTAGAAGATTTAGCGCAACAAGTAACAGATCATAATTTTATAGCATTATTATTATTCTATAACATGCTAATAATTTTATTTGTGATACCATCTTTGATATCATTTGAGTTGATGTCAGGTATATGTCTCTAGCTATTTTAGCTAGAATAGCTTTATGGCTTAAAACTTGGAATGCTGATATGTCTTCTAAGTCTGCTTTGCTATCCCTTTCTTTCCAGGGTAATAAATTATTCGGTTCTCAGTTGGATTCTTTTATCTCAACTGTTACTGGAAGGTAGGGAACTTTACCACAGGATAAAAAATCTGAGGTAAATTTAGGTCTAATAATTGTTTTCGTTCTTTTCATCACAACAAGGAACAAAAGCCTGATCCTTCATCCTCAGGAGCGGTATCAGTTTGGAAACCTTCTTCACTTTGGAATATATCCAAGCCTATAGAAACCCAAAGCCAGCTCCTAAGTCCTCATGAAGGTGCGGCCCTCATTCCAGCTCAGCTGGTATGGGGCAGTTTACGTTCTTTTCAAAGAAATTTGGATCAATTCCGTTCACAATCTCTGGTTTCAGAACATTGTTTCAGAAGGGTACAGAATTGGCTTCAAGTTAAGGCCTCCTGCAAAGAGATTTTTTTCCTTCCCGTGTCCCAGTAAACCCAGCGAAAGCTCAAGCATTTCTGAAATGTGTTTCAGATCTAGAGTTGGCTGGAGTAATTATGCCAGTTCCAGTTCTGGAACAGGGGCTGGGGTTTTATTCTATCTCTTCATTGTACCAAAGAAGGTCAATTCCTTCAGACCAGTTCCGGATCTATCAATATTGAATCGTTATGTAAGGATACCAACATTCAAGATGGTAACTGTAGGACTATCCTGCCTTTTGTTTAGCAAGGGCATTATATGTCTACAATAGATTTACAGGATGCATATCTGCATATTCCGATTCATTCAGATCACTTTTAGTTTCTGAGATTCTCTTTTTAGACAAGCATTACCAGTTTTGTGACTCTACCGTTTGGCCTAGCATCAGCTCCAAGAATTTTTTCAAAGGTTCTCGGTGCCCTTCTGTCTGTAATCAGAGAACAGGGTTTTGGTATTTCCTTATTTTGAACGATATCTTGGTACTTGCTCAGTCTTCACATTTTCGCAGAATCTCATACGAATCGACTTGTGTTGTTTCTTCAAGATCATGGTTGGAGGATCAATTTACCAAAAAGTTCATTGATTCCTCAGACAAGGGTAACCTTTTTAGGTTTCCAGATAGATTCAGTGTCTATGACTCTGTCCTTGTCAGACAAGAGAAGTTTAGCATTGATATCAGCTTGTCAAAACCTTCAGTCACAATCATTCCCTTTGGTAGCCTTATGCATGGAAATTTTAGGTCTTAGGACTGCCGCATCGGATGCGATCTCCTTTGCTCGTTTTCACATGCGACCTCTTCAGCTCTGTATGCTGAACCAATGGTGCAGGGATTACACAACGATATCTCAATTAATATCTTTGAACCGATTATACGACACTCTCTGACGCGGTGGACAAATCACCATCGTTTAGTTCAGGGGGCTTCTTTGTTCTTCCGACCTGGACTATAATCTCAACAGATGCAAGTCTTACAGGTTGGGGAGCTGTGTGGGGGTCTCTGACGGCACAAGGGGTTTGGGAATCTCAGGAGGTGAGATTACCGATCAATATTTTGGAACTCTGTGCAATTTTCAGAGCTCTTCAGTCTTGGCCTCTTCTGAAGAGAGAGTTGTTCATTTGTTTTCAGATAGACAATGTCACAACGGTGGCATACATCAATCATCAAGGAGGGACTCACAGTCCTCTGGCTATGAAAGAAGTATCTCGAATTTTGGTTTGGGCGGAATCCAGCTCCTGTCTAATCTCTGCGGTTCATATCCCAGGTATAGACAATTGGGAAGCGGATTATGTCAGTCGCCAAACGTTGCATCCGGGCGAATGGTCTCTTCACCCAGAGGTATTTCTTCAGATTGTTCAAATGTGGGAACTCCCAGAAATAGATCTGATGGCTTCTCATCTAAACAAGAAACTTCCCTGGTATCTGTCCAGATCCCGGGATCCTCGGGCGGAGGCAGTGGATGCATTATCACTTCCTTGGAAGTATCATCCTGCCTATATCTTTCCGCCTCTAGTTCTTCTTCCAAGAGTATTCTCCAAGATTCTAAAGGAATGCTCGTTTGTCCTGCTGGTAGCTCCAGCATGGCCTCACAGGTTTTGGTATGCGGATCTTGTCCGGATGGCCTCTTGCCAGCTGTGGACTCTTCCGTTCAGACCAGACTTTCTGTCACAAGGTCCTTTCTTCCATCGGGATCTCAAATCCTTAAATTTTAAGGTATGGAGTTTGAACGCTTGATTCTTGGTCAAAGAGGTTTCTCTGACTCTGTGATTAATGCTATGTGACAGGCTCGTAAATCTGTATCTAGAGAGATATATTATTGAGTCTGGAAGACTTATATTTCTTAGTGTCTTTCTCATCATTTTTCTTGGCATTCTTTTTGAATACCGAGAAATTTACAGTTTCTTCAGGATGGTTTAGATAAAGGTTTGTCCGCAAGTTCCTTGAATGGACAAATCTCTGCTCTTTCTGTTCTTTTTCACAGAAAGATTGCTACTCTTCCTGATATTCATTGTTTTGTACAAGCTTTGGTTCGTATAAAACCTGTCATTAAGTCAATTTCTCCTCCTTGGAGTTTGAATTTGGTTCTGGGGGCTCTTCAAGCTCTTCCTTTTGAACCCATGTATTCTTTGGTCATTAAATTACTTTCTTGGAAAGTTTTGTTTCTTTTGGCCATCTCTTCTGCCAGAAGAGTCTCTGAATTATCTGCTCTTTCTTGTGAGTCTCCTTTTCTGATTTTTCATCAGGATAAGGAGGTGCTGCAAACTTCTTTTGAATTTTTTATCTAAGGTTGTGAATTCTAACAACATTAGTAGAGAAATTGTGGTTCCTTCATTATGTCCTAATCCTATGAATTCTAAGGAGAAATCATTGCATTCTTTGGATGCTGTTAGAGCTTTGTATTATTATGTTGAAGCTACTAAGTCTTTCCGAAAGACTTCTAGTCTATTTGTCATCTTTTCCGGTTCTAGAAAAGGCCAGAAAGCTTCTGCCATTTCTTTGGCATCTTGGTTGAAATCTTTATTTCATCATGCCTATGTTGAGTCGGGTAAAACTCCGCCTCGAAGGATTACAGCTCATTCTACTAGGTCAGTTTCTACTTCCTGGGCGTTTAGGAATGAAGCTTCGGTTGATCAGATTTGCAAAGCAGCAACTTGGTCCTCTTTGCATACTTTTACTAAATTCTACCATTTTGATGTGTTTTCTTCTTCTGAAGCAGTTTTTGGTAGAAAAGTACTTCAGGCAGCGGTTTCAGTTTGAATCTTCTGCTTATGTTTTCATTAAACTTTATTTTGGGTGTGGATTATTTTCAGCAGGAATTGGCTGTCTTTATTTTATCCCTCCCTCTCTAGTGACTCTTGCGTGGAAAGATCCACATCTTGGGTAGTCATTATCCCATACGTCACTAGCTCATGGACTCTTGCTAATTACATGAAAGAAAACATAATTTATGTAAGAACTTACCTGATAAATTCATTTCTTTCATATTAGCAAGAGTCCATGAGGCCCGCCCTTTTTTGTGGTGGTTATGATTTTTTTGTATAAAGCACAATTATTCCAATTCCTTATTTTATATGCTTTCGCACTTTTTTCTTATCACCCCACTTCTTGGCTATTCGTTAAACTGAATTGTGGGTGTGGTGAGGGGTGTATTTATAGGCATTTTAAGGTTTGGGAAACTTTGCCCCTCCTGGTAGGAATGTATATCCCATACGTCACTAGCTCATGGACTCTTGCTAATATGAAAGAAATGAATTTATCAGGTAAGTTCTTACATAAATTATGTTTTTTTACAAAAAGAACGAGGGGAGCGCTCAGAGGAGCCAGTTAGACAAAACAATACATGAATTATACATTTTAAAAATTATATTTCTTTCATACAGGGTGTGAGAGTCCACAATCCATTACTCCTTGGTATTCCTCTTCCCTAACACTAGGAGGCAAAGATTCCCAAACCCCAAGAGCTCTATAAAACCCCTCCCACCTCAGTCTTATCTTTGCCTCTGCTGGAGGTGGTTGAAGATTGAAGATTGTTCATTTGATTCTACAGAGAGAGGGGTTTTCACTCTATGTTGAGGCCTGTTATCCCCTCAGAGTACAGTGTTTGTCAGAGGGGTGGTTATGTGGTATGGTTGGTGACTCCTTTTTTCATATCATGGAGAAATTTGTCATAGACCTTCCATAATTGGTCGCAGGGACTTGTCTTTTGCCTCCTTCTATGGATCTACAATATACTCCTATTCCATCTCTGCTCATATGTTTCAGTACTGTTTTGGTGTTATACTGGTTTACTGGTAGATAAGTGTCTTTTGGTAAGTATCATATTTTTATCTATGTGACTATCTATAGCCTTATGTGGGTATCTATAGTTATATACTGATTTATATATACAGCCCTTGGGACAGATTCTATGTATTATTTCCTTGTTTGTTAGATTTGTTTGCGCGCAAAGGTTTTTGAACGCTTAGTTTGAATTTTTAACTGTGCGGCAGGCTTCGGATCTGCGTGTGTCAGGTTAGCTCTCATGAGCCCTCAGGATTGCGCACTCTCTAGAGTGTTTTTTTCTCCCTGCGCTTCAGCTTTTGGGTTAATGCATAACGGGATAACGCAACGTATGCCCTCTGGTATGCACAAGTAAACAGTTGAGTTTTTGCGTGCATCTTCCCATTCAGCTGAACGTTAACCAGGCTTCAGATGTGGAGTTTCTTGTCCCCTGCGTTATTCGGCTTAGCGCGCTCACATTTCTCAGTTTTTTATATAGCTTCTTTAGAAGGGGGTACGTTTTCTATTCCTCAAGAGCTTTTTTAAGGGGTTACATTTTATGCTATAATGGAGTTTTTTGGTTCTGTCCCTAAATGAGTCCCCTGAACAACTTCCTACCTATATTAAGTGTGTTTATTGTAAAAAAAGCTGATGTATCTCCTCCATCTTATTTGTGTGGCTTGTGTTTACTTATGTTAATGCATTCTATGGGTATTACTGCTCCTTCTGTTTGATCTTTAAAGGGGAGCTCTACAGATTTGGCTTCGGTTGTGAAAAATCTCATCAAATCTGCAGTTTTTGAAGTGTTGACAGCTCTTATGTCTTCAAGTAAGCGTAAAAGGTCAGTTCAGAATTACCTTCTACTGTGCTATGTCTCCTGATGCCAAGAAAACTGTTGTTTCTTCAGAGGGGGAGGTTTCCTCTGATGATGTTGAACCTGATACATCGTCCTTTTTTTATTTAAAATTGAACATATCTGTTCTCTTCTGAAAGAGGTTTTACTTACTTTAGGGATTAAAGACTCAAATGGTTCTAATAAGCCTTCAAATCATTTAGATTAATTTTTTTTATATTCCAGATGCTGTCTCTGAGATAGTTTCTAGGGAATGGTCTATGTCAGGTTACTCTTTTAATTCTTCTGCAAGGTTTAAGAAATTATATCCTTTACCTGCCTCTAATATTGAAACTTTCCCAAAGGTAGATGGGACCATTTAATCTCTGGCTAAGCATACTACTATTCCTTTGGAAGACAACCCTTATTTTAAGGACTAATTAGATAGGAAATTAGAATACTTTTTTTTAGAAGGGCCTTTCTGCAAGCAGGGTATTTGTTAAGTCTGCTATCTCTATTGCTGATGTAGATGCTGCTTATTTTTACTGGTTGTGTAGTCTTCCAGAACAGTGTTCTAATGATCCTGCTTATGAAGATCTTTTGGGTTTACTCAAGAGTGCTAACCCATAGACTAACATAGAACTGGCGTAGTAAGGTATCTCATATGCAGCGCAAGGACTTGCACAGCGCATAATGGATAGATTCTACTCCAATTTTATCTCGCCACACATAGGCAGACGCAGCAACCCTTGTGCAGTGTGAAAAAGCACCGTAACTCCCTGGAAGGTCTAACAAACACCTAACGCATGTGCAATCACATACATATCAGCTGCAAATCTCAAACAGTTAAACCTTTCCTGGCCACTTTATTATTACAAACAGTATACTCTCTCTGTAAGTGTGTCAAAGCAATCACAAAAAGCACAACCTCTCACCTGCAGCCTTAAAACACCTGACAAAGCACACCCTCATTAGCCACCATGTTTCCCCTGCATTACTTACATCGGTTGTATAGACGCCATTTTTGGCATAAGGGATACTGGAAGACCTACCTGCCCCTGCTGCTGCCCTTGGATCCTGATGACGATGCTCAACCTGCTGCAGCTAATATCCCTGCTGATGATGTCTCTGGTCATGGTGCTGCGGCCATCCTTGCTCCTGCCCATGTTTCTCCTGCTGTCCCTGCTCCTAGTGCCGCCCCCGATGCTGTTGTTGCTGCAGTTGGTCAGAGGCCAGCAGGGCCAATACAACGTCAACATCAGCAGAGGGGGAGACCAAGGATCTACAGGGTTAGGGTCACCCTGTTTGAAATGACAGAGGAGGAGGTCAGGGACAGATATCGCTTGACATCTGCAAGCCTCATTAACCTATATGAGGTCTTGAAGGATAATATTGTTGGCCCTCAAGCAAATAGGAACCAAGCTCTGACTAGTATGCAGAAGCTGTTGTGTGTTTTAAACTTCCTGGAATCCGGCTCATTCCAGTCAACAGAGGGCTATGTGTCTGGTCTAGCACAGTCCACCTTCTCCAGGGTCCTGGAGGAGGTGTTGTCTGCTCTGGATAACCAGACACAGCAATACATTCGATTCCCCCATACCCCCCCAGGAGTGGAACAGTCTTAAACAAGACTTCTATCAAATGGGGGTTATTCCTAATGTTATGGGGGCAATTGATTGCACAGTGACACATGTGCGTATTGTGGCCCCACATGAGGAGTCATTCCTCCATATTAACAGGAAAGAGTTCTACTCCTTGAATTGCCAGATGGTATGTGTTACCACTCTGAAATTTACCCATGTGTATGCAGGCTTTCCAGGGAGTGGCCATGATTCCTACATTCTGTGTCAGGCCTCCTTATTCCAGCTTTTTGAAGCTGGAACACTCTCGGGAGGTTGGCTGCTTGGTGAGTATGCAATACCTTAAATTTTTCTGTGTATTTCACTTAAATTATTTTGTAATTTAAATAATACATTTTCTTTGGGAAAAAGGCAGAAACTGCAGAAAACTTATTTTTGTGTGGAATGTTTTTGTAGACTGTCCCTTTATGTTTATTGAATTTATAATATAATGATTAACTATTTACGTTATGCATACTATTGTTAAAGGGTCAATTAAATAATTATTCGTATTCCATGTTTAATTTTTTGACATTTACTTCTATTAGCACATTTGATTTGTTTGCATTGTTTGATTGTGGAAATGATACCTAGGTAGGTTGTGTACACATGCCTGAAGCAGTACATGACAGGAAATATTTCTGCCATCTAGTGCTCCTGCTACTGTTTAACATTGTAGAAAAATGCTGCCATATAGTGCTGCAGTCACATGCACACTCTTGAGCTTACATTTCTGTATTTGAGGATAACACAAAACAATGAATATATGTTAAAGGAATAGTCTATTCAAAATAAAACTTGCTTTATTCAGATACAGCATACAATTTTAAGCTACTTTCTTATTTATTCATATTATCCATTTTTTATTCATTCTCTTGGTATCTTTATTTGAATGTAAGCTTAGGAGCCATCTTATTTTTGGTTAAGCACCTGGGTAGTGTTTGCTGATTGGTGGCTACATTTCAAACAAACAATCAGAAAGTGCTACCCAGGTGCTTTTCCATAAATGTGCCGGGTTCCTGTGCTTACATTCTTGCCTTTTCAAATAAAGATAGCAAGAGAACAAAGAAAAAATGTTAATAGGAGTAAATAAAAAAGTTGCTTAAAATTGTTGCTCAAAATGTATCATGAAAGATACATTTTGACTAGCCTATTCTTTTAAAAGAAGTATATTGGTTACATTGCACCAATTTAATGTGCTATCTAAATCAATCTTTTAAATGTAATTCCTTTTACGTCGCTTTAAGCACATGATGAACCTGTATTAATCATAATATACAGTATATGTCACATGACAGGTGATGCAGGGTACGGCTGCAGACCCCCTTACAGAGCCACAACTCAGGTACCAGGAGGCCCACATATGTACCCCAAATGTGATAGAAAGGAGCGTTGGCTTATACAAATCCAGATTCAGATGTAAAGATATGACGAGCGGAGCTTTATAGTATAACCCCAACAAAGTGTTTGTTCCATTGTCAATGCATGTTGTATTCTACACAACATTGCTGGTAACACACGTATATTGGGGGACATTGAGCCACAGCAAGGTCAGGTTGTGCCTGTACCTGAGGGTGTGGACAGGGGGAACAAAGTGAGGGACTTTGTCATCGGGAATAATTCACCTGTAAGTTACTTGTTCATAAGCACAATAAACCATAAAGTTCACATGTATTATGATGTTTGACTGTACCTCACCAACTATTGCATGTGTATATTTCATGTTTTGCAGAATAAAATACTGCAGATTTCCATTATATGTAAGTGAAACTACTACATCCCCCCCTTCCCTTAACTCCCCTAATTACTGAATATGTCTCATTGTTTAATTCATGTTTAGGTCACAATTAATTTTTCATAATTTAATTATGGAGAAGACTGAAAAACAAATTTTTTTGCTTACTTGATAGATTAATTTCTTTCTTGACACGATGAGTCCACGGATCATCATTAATTACTGTTGGGAATACCACTCCTGGCCAGCAGGAGGAGGCAAAGAACACCATAGCCAAGCTGTTAAATATCACTTCCTACCCACAATCCCCCAGTCATTCGACCAAAGGAAAGCAGACAGGAAGTAACAAATGGTGCAGAGGTGCCTGAGGTTTATATAAAAAAACCTGTCTGAAAAATACAGGGCGGCCGTGGACTCACCGTGTCAAGAAATAAATTAATTTATCAGGTAAGCATAAATTTAGTTTTTCTTTCTAATGACATGGTGAGTCTACGGATCATCATCAATTACTGTTGGGAATCAATACCCAAGCTAGAGGTCACAGATGATAAGGGAGGGACAAGACAGGTAACCTAAACCGAAGGCACCACTGCTCAAAGAGCTTTTCTCCCAAAAGAAACCTTAGCCGAGGCAAAAGTATCAATCTATAGCATTTAGAAAAAGTATGTAAAGAGGACGAAATGTCAGCCTTGCAAATTGATCCACAGAAGCTTCATCTTTGAAAGCCCAGGAAGAAGAAAAAACAGCCCTCTTGGAAAGAGCCGTAATTATCTCAAGAGGTTGCTGTCCAGCCGTTTCATAGGCCAAACAAATAATAATCTTCAGCGAGAGCAAAAGAGAAGTAGCCGTAGCTTAGTGACCCTTACGTTTCTCAGAGAAACAGACAAAGCAGAAGACTGTTGAAAGACGTTAGTCGCCTGAAAGTAGAATTTCAACGCATGCACCACATCCAGGTTGTGCAACAAACGCTCCTTATGCGTAGAAGGGTTAGGACAAAAAGAAAGAACGAGTTTCTGAATAATAATCCTGACCGAAACAACCTAGGAAGGAAACCTAACTTAGTCTTATCAGAATGAAACATAAGGTAAGGGGAATCATACTGCAACGCCGAGAGTTCGGAGACTCTCCAAGCAGAAGAAATGGTCACAAGAAACAAAACCTTCCAAGATAACATCTTAACATCTAAAGATTGCATAGGCCCAAACGGAGCCTGCTGAAAAACTTTAAGAACAAGGTTAAGACTCCATGGAGTAACAGGACTAAGCACAGGCCTGATTCTGACCAAGGCCTGACAAAATGATTGCATGTCAGGCATCTCCGCCAGACGTTAATGCAACAAAAAAAGACAGAACAGAAATCTGACCATTCAGAGTACTAGCTGTCAAACCCTTCTCCAGACCCTGCTGGAGAAAGGACAAAATCCTAGGAATCTTGACTCTACTCCAAGAGAAGCCTCTGGTTTCACACCAATAAAAATATTTACGCAATATCTTAAAGAAAATCTTCCTAGTAACAGGCTTATGAGCCTGTATCAAGGGCCCAATGACCGACCCTAAAAACCCACGCTTAGATAAAATTAAGCGTTCAATCTCCAAGCAGTCAGCTTCAGAGAAACGATATTTGGATGAAGAAAGGAACCCTGAAGTAGAAGGTCCCTCCTCAGAGGTAGTCTCCAAGGTGGAAGAGATGACTTTTCCACTAGGTCCGCATACCAGAACCTGCGAGGCCACGCCGATGCTATGAGAATCACTGACGCCCTCTCCAGCTTGATCCGAGCAATTACTCTTGGAAGAAGAACAAATGGAGGAAAACAGGTATGCTGGACTGAAATTCCAAGGGACCACCAAAGCATCTATCAAGAAAGCCTATGGATCCCTTGACCTTGAGCAGTACCTCGGGAGCTTGGCATTCTGCCGAGAATCCATAAGATCCAGCTTTGACCGCCCCCACTTGAGGCTCAAACTGGAAAACACCTCCAGATGGAGTATCCACTCCCCCAAATAAAAAATCAGACGTTCAGAAATCTGCCTCCCAATTGTCTACTCCTGGAATGTGGATCGCAGAACAGTGTGGACCTCCGCCCACTGAATAATACGGGCCAAGAAGAAACCGCAGTAGCAAGTGGAATCACACTCTCAAGCTCCTGCTTGCAAGCATGTAAGACTACTCACTAGACCACAGAGGTATACACTCTGACATGGTCAAGGAACTCCGAGTTCCCCCCTGGTAGTTGATGTATGTCACCGATGATATCATGTTTGACAAACCTGAAAAATCAGGCAAAAGCTAACTGAGGCCAAGCCAGAAGAGCATTGAAAATTGCTCTGAGCTCTAGGATATTTATGAGGAGATCTGACCCAGATCTATTCGCGGAGATGGATCCACATAGACCCGTTCCATAGTCTGATCATGCATAACTGCAAATGTCTGAGATAGAACTGAACAACGGAATGATGACCTTGGAAGCCACCATCAGACCAAATACCTCCATACATTGAACCACTGACGGCCAAAAAGAGGACTGAAGGGCAAGAACAAGAATCAATTAACCTTTTTTATCTGACCTCTGTCAAAAAAACAAAATGAACTTCATTAATAGGGAGTCTATTATGGACCTCAAGAACCCTACCCTTGTAGCTAGAACCAGAGAACCTTTTCTCCGATTCACCTTCCATCCGTAGGAGCAAAGAAAATACAACAAGATCCCCGTATGAGATCTTGCTTGTTGAAAAGACGGCGTCTGAACCAGAATGTTGTTCAGAAATTGCGCCACTGCAATGTCCCAAGACTGAATCACTGCCAATAGAGCTCTCAGAACCTTCTGAGAAAAATCTGAGAGCCGTGGCAAGGCCGAATGGAAGAGCCACAAACTGAAAGAGATTGTCCAGAAAGGCAAATCTCAGAAACTTGAGACAATCCTGAGAAAAGGAACACAAAAGAATGTATCCTTTAAATCTGTGGTTGTCAAGAACTGACCCTCTTGAATCAAAGGGAAGGATGGAACGAATAGTCTCCATCTTGAAGAACAATACTCAGAGGAACTATTTAAACAATTCATCTCTAAATTAGAACAAAAAGTTCCCTCTGAAAATGAACAGAATGGAAAATAACCAAACCCCTGTTCCAGAACTGGAACTGGACAAACACTCCCACAAGATCATGTCTCGACTTATCTGACTCCAGATAATCCTGAGAGGAAACCTACTCCCGGGAGGAAGGGGTTAAATTCTAAATAAAAAAACCTGGAATACTCTATCAACAGCCCTTTAGAGAACTAGGACATTTCGTATTGAGGCAAAACAAGATCCTGGCATGGGGTAAACCCTACATGCTGAATGAGAGTCATCTGAGGGTCTCTTTTAACGAAAGACAACATTAGCGACAGTAAGAAAAATTGGCCTCTCTCTGGAATCAAACCAGACTTTGCACCAAAGTATGCTGCACGTGTCCATAAAGGTCTCCATTGCTGATAAATAAAGGAGACAGACTAATACAGACATGAGAAAGAAAAAAAGAAATCCTTGACTTCTCCCATACCTGAGAAATTCTCCTAGCATAGTCGAAAACAGGAGAATCTTTACCAATGAAACCTAGTGTATATAAAAACTACTAGATTCTTAAAGGAATGACACTGACCAAAGAGTCAAAGTTTACCAAGAAGCCAATCCCTCCTAAATAATACTAAAGAGCGAACAGGCTTGACTCTGAAGAGAACTACATCAGTACCAGATAAAGGAATTACAGTGTCCGAAACGGAGACTTAACCCTCAGATGCTACCGACTATCCTCCTTATCAGACTATAAGGAAGGCAATAAGTATAGTAGTAAGCGGAGCAGAAAACTTACTATCTGATTTATTAAATTTCCTCTAACAATTTCCCTTTAATATAGGTAAAAAACAGATAATGCCACAGATACCAGAACACACCTGTGCTGTAATTCTGCAATCAAAACGTAAATTAGGAGCGCCAAGGCTAAAGTTGTAAATCAATATTACAGGATATGTAAAGGAGTAAATTAATTCAGGAAATTAAGGATTAATCGTGATGGGCAAGATAAAAGTGCATATGCAGATTTAATATACAAACAAAGAGTAAAAACTATGGCGGAAATTTCATACCCACAAACATTTCATAAAAATCGGATGTCTCCGATATGTACAGATAAAATAAATAGCCCTAAATATTGCCACCACATACAGGACAGTCAGAGGAGAAAGTCCAATAATGAGCCACTGATTTTAAGTAGTCTCAAAAAAACAATATGTATCCAGTTAATATGTTAGCAGTCCCCGGTAAGTGGGTGTCTATTACCTTATTTCTTCAGGGTAAAGTCCCGGTATAGTAGACTCACAGATTGCTCCGCTTCCGTGGGGATCCGGGTGTGTAGCCGTTATGGTCACATGTGTGGGAGCTGTCTGGATGCTTCGATCCTATTGGCTAGAAATGGTTTCTGTCACGAAAACCTCAGGATTTAGCTAAGAAGGGGTTAATTCTGTGTAGCTTGAACTCAAAACAGTTATTTGTTTTCAAGAAGAATTGTAACTCTGTGTTTTCTTTGAGCTGCCAGGGGTTTCCTAAATAGCCCCACCAAATGTTATTGTGTATGCATTGAGTCATAAAACCACTCGAGCTCTTAGTCCCAGAGATACACAAGATAAAGTTTATGGCTTAAGCTGTCAATAGAATGCCTGATGCAAAACAGGCCCTTCATTACAAAAACTGACCAGGTCACTGAAAGGACATTGGTATATTATGTACATATGTGGGTTAAAACTATTATAACCTTAAAGGAAGGTAAATATGACAACCTATGGCATATTTGATATCAAACCGATTCTCCCAATAAAACTAAAAGGTTCTAGGATATGTAAATATAGAAATTTCTTACCTAGCAGGAATTATAATGGATTGTATAATTTCAGGCAAGAAATTAGTCTATTGAAGGTCATAAAGACAGGGGGGTTTCTTAGCCTGCCCAGGAGGGTGTGGCTAGGCAATCTGATCTCTGAAAAATAAGTTTAAGAATCTTATTTCTTAACAATAAGTTGGTCATTCTTACAAGGGGAGCTGCTGTACAGAAGTAAGGAGCCATCATTTTCATGCCATCCCCGGGCACACAGCTTGAAGCTAGGAAAGTATTCAATTCTGTTTTTCTCCTTTTTATTTTAAAACACTGTTTGCATGTGTAATTTTATTTGTAACAACTTGTTATTAATAATGCATTGTGCGTAATATTTTTGGCATAATAAATAATTCCTTTATTAAGTTTGGCCTTTGTCTAATAATTGAACCACATTACTGAAAGAGACTGGAATATTAGAACTGTATAATTTAGGTTATTTTCTGCTAATTTGTATTTCTAGAGTTAATGTGTAAAGTCTGGGTTTTTTCTTAGGCTTTTCCCTTTAATAAATTTTAAGTGATGGCAGTATTGGAGCTATAGGTGACAGAAAAAGGGGGCAGATAACCCTTTCTGTGCCAAATAACTGACTGGCGCAGGGTTCGATAACCTTGGTTCATCACAGTTTCTTTCAAAACCAAAGGGATTTCCCAGCTGATTAATCTTTATATCCTTACTGTAGTAGAGTTATGTATCCGCTCTTAAGTTCACTTAGCACGCAGGATACCTTGGAATACTTGTAAAAGCTTCTTTTGAAAGGAAACTTATTCGGCCGGCCGAGCCAAAATCCTTGTCAGTTGTAAGGCAGAAATATGTAGATACAGCCACAGGATCCAGGTGTCTGTGCTGATTTGCTGGTCTCTCGGCTTAAAGTTTCCCTATATCAGGGTCCCAGCAAACAGCTGCATTCTCTAGCTTAGAGATGTAGAAACTAAAGAATATATAGATTATTTTTACTGCAACTCATTAATAAAACATCAACGCATTTCTCCCTTTTATAAGGGCTTTTTCAAGATGAAGGTGTTGCAGTTCCAAGCTTCTTTTAAAGGCTGTTCCAGTTTTCTTATTGGTTGGACTTTTTAAATTAGTTTTAAAGGTGGTATTTGGAAGGCATCAGTTCAAATGGATACAGTGGTTTTGGCAACAAAATATGAATCTAGGCAATTTACATGTAACAAATGAAGTATAATATAAATGTTACAATAATGAGAAAAAAACCTCAAGTTAAAAATAAAGAAAAAATGTAATAATACAAATAATAAGATATAATTAGGCTGGGGGGTATCTTAGTAGTGACAAATAGGAGTTATTAACCTAAGTGTAATAGCATATTTGCAGTAACCAGAAAAATAGAACTGACAGTGAGTCAGGCACTAAGTGCATTAAGAAAGAAATTATCTTGTGTTAAAAGTGAACAATAACAGGAATTTATTCCATAAATTCAGTGACTAATTTTATTCTAGCAAAAAAGGTGAAATGTCTAGTTCAGAATTAAGACCAACAGGATATAGAGTGTTGTATTTATAAATGTATTCTGCTTCCTTCAGAAGGAGATGTTTGTCTATATTTCCTCCCCTCCAATTGTGTTGTATATGTTGTATCCCCCAATATTTTAGGTCCTTGGTCCTACCATTGTGTACCTCTTTAAAATGTTTGTAAAGCCTAGTATCTTCTGTTTTCTTTTCAATGCACAGAATATGTTCTCTGATCCTATCTTTGATCATTCTCTTTTTCCCCCAAAATAGATCAGATCACAAGTGCATTAAATGACCCCTTTAGTCATGCATCTAATCAGATCTTTTATTAATATCTCTTCTCCTGTAGTGGGAATGATTAGTGAACGTTTTTTTGCAGCTATGTTGACAGGCCTTGCAGGGAAAGAAGCCTGAAATCTTTACCCCAGAGAGATCCTTATTTATTTTAATCTGTTTTTTCTTATCTTTAAATACACTGGGTGCTAGCATTGATTTTAGATTTTTTGTCTTTATAAACATTAATTTCGGTTTATGTGAGAGTTTACTCCCTATTACAGGGTCAGCCTTAAGAATATGCCAATGTTTATTTATTATTTTTCTCATTATTCCATGGTCAGTGCTAAAGTCAGTAATAAAGGGAATTTCAATCAGGTATTGCCCAATCTCAATATTTTTCTGTTTATATGTTAGTAGTGATTTTCTGTCAGTATTTTTAGTCCTTTCTACTGCTTTATTGATGGTCTCTTCTTCATAACCTCTGTCTTTAATTTTTTTCAACAAGTATTTCAATTTGATTTTCAAAGTCCAATAGCCTAGAGCAGTTCTTTCTGATTCTTAGGCTTTGTCCAACAGAGATGTTGTCCTTCCATTGTTTCAAGTGGCAACTCTCAGCATGTATAAAGCTGTTAGAGTCAACCTTCTTGAAATGAGTTTTAGTTTCTAGAGCATCATCAACTACCATAATCTCCAAATCCAGAAAGATAATTGACTCCTTACTATAGTTACAGGTAAAGCTAAGACCTTTATCATTAGTATTTATACTGTCAAACATCTTAAATTGGATTCTGAGCCTCTCCATATGATAAGAATATCATCAATGTACCTTCTATAGAGCACGAGGTCTGCACCATAGCCACTCACTTGGAAGAAAGTTTCTTCCCAGCTGCCCATAAAGAGATTGTCATATCTTGGTGCAAACCTTGTGCCCATAGCTGTTCCTTCAATTTGTAGATAAAATTTATTATTAAACACAAAATAATTATTTTCTAGTATAAAGGCAATGCTTCTTAGTAGAAAAGTTTTCTGTTCTAATAGAATCTCAGAATCATTATCCAAATATTACTTTATAGCTTGCAGACCCTTTTCATGATCAATTACCGTGTACAGTGAAGTTATATCACAGGTCACTAGAAGTAGATTTTTTCCCCATTTAATGGTGTCTAAGATATTTAACACTTGGGTGGAGTCTCTTAAGTATGAGTCTCGATTTCTTACATACTTCTGTAGAAAGGAATCTACATACTGGGATAGATTTGAGGAGAGTGCCCCTATTCCCGAAATAATTGGCCTTCCTGGAAGGTTATTCAGATTTTTATGAATTTTGGGCAGGAAGTAAAACACTGGAATCTTTGGGTACTTAGGGTCTAGGAAGTCTAATTCTTTGTCATTTAATATTCCTAGTCTATTACCTTCTATAATGATCTTTTTGAGTTTGTCTGCAAATTTGTTAGTTGGATTGAGTTAACCCTCAGATGCTACCGACTATCCTCCTTATCAGACTATAAGGAAGGCAATAAGTATAGTAGTAAGCGGAGCAGAAACCTTACTGTCTGATTTATTAAATTTCCTCTAACGATTTCCCTTTAATATAGGTAAAAAACAGATAATGCCACAGATATCAGAACACACCTGTGCAGCAATTCTGCAATCAAAATGTAAGTTAGGAGCGCCAAGGCTAAAGGTGTAAATCAATATTACTGGATATGTAAAGGAGTAAGTTAATTCAGGAAATTAAGGATTAATCGTGATGGGCAAGATAAAAGTGCATATGCAGATTTAATATACAAAGAGTAAAAACTATGGCGGAAATTTCATACCCACAAACATTTCATAAAAATCGGACGTCTTCGATATGTACAGATAAAATAAATAGCCCTAAATATTGCCACCACATACAGGACAGTCAGAGGAGAAAGTCCAATAATGAGCCACTGATTTTAAGTAGTCTCAAAAAAACAATATGTATCCAAGGCCGGTTAATATGTTAGCAGTCCCCGGTAAGTGGGTGTCTATTACCTTATTTCTTCAGGGTAAAGTCCCGGTATAGTAGACTCACAGATTGCTCTGCTTCTGTGGGGATCCGGGTGTGTAGCCGTTATGGTCACATGTGTGGGAGCTGTCTGGATGCTTCGATCCTATTGGCTAGAAATGGTTTCTTTCAAAACCAAAGGGATTTCCCAGCTGATTAATCTTTATATCCTTACTGTAGTAGAGTTACGTATCCGCGCTTAAGTGCACTTAGCACGCAGGATACCTTGGAATACTTGTAAAAGTTTCTTTTGACAGGAAACTTATTTGGCCGGCCGAGCCAAAATCCTTGTCAGTTGTAAGGCAGAAATATGTAGATACAGCCACAGGCTCCAGGTGTCTGTGCTGATTTGCCGGTCTCTCGGCTTAAAGTTTCCCTGTATCAGGGTCCCAGCAAACAGCTGCATTCTCTATCTAACGTAATAGACAGAGCATTTTGTTTTTGCACTTTAATGTTCCTTTAAGCTGAAATCATGTTCAAACTTTAAGAAGTTTAGTTATCTTTTTTAGCTTTTCATTGGTGGGCCTTCTATCTATTAACATAATATAGTTATGTTCAAAACCTAAATTCTCTTTAGGGTGCATTTGCCAGTAGCCAGTATGAGAGTTGATTAAGCATAGACAGTGTTTATTAGACACTGAATATAAAGGGTACATTATTTACACAGAGGGCTACTCTTACTTTAAAATATAACATTTATTTAGATTATTAAGAAAAGTGAATGAAAGATTATTGAGTAATGTCCATAGCTCTCCAACAGTTATATAAAAATAACTGCAAGCACTAAATGCATCTGTCAGTATGTTATGACGTATTTGTAAGACGCATCTCAGATCTGTATGATAAAACATACAAACTCACAGGTGCATGTGCCAGTATGTCTTGGTGTGTATGTATGTGCATCTTTAAGAAATAAATATACAGGTGCATGTGCCAGTATATTATGGTATGTATGTATGTGCATCTTTAAGAAAATATACAGGTGCATGTGCCAGTATATTATGGTGTATATGTATGTGCATCTGTAAGACAATACACAGGTGCATCATGTGCCAGTATGTTATGGTATATGTATGTGCATCTATAAGACACAGTCGCATGTGCCAGTGTGCTTTATTGTATGTACTGTATGTGCATATGTAAGACAATAAACAGATGCATATGCCAGTATGCTATAGTGTATATGTATAGTATTTCCAAAGTAATATACTAATGAGAGCTTTTGTCTAAAAACAAAGTAGGTCCCAGAATGTTCCAGAGTAATTCATTGAGAGAAATTATCTGACCATAAAACTGAATAGATCACACCACAGATATGACACATAGCAGATAATGAAAATGATTTTAATTTATCTTGTTTGCTTTATCAGGTATTGAATCTATCTCCAGCCAATCAGGAGATCCGTTTGGCCTAACGGAGATCAGACTGAGTGTTGTTTTGAGGATCAGAAGAGAGGGGATCCGGAGTGGCGGGAACAGCCACCATCTTACCTATGATTGTGGAGGTCTCTATAACCACTGCGGCCCGCATACAGAGTATGCCATATTTTTTAAGAACCCTCTGCCTAGCCTTACCTGCCTGGAGTTCAAAGCCCTGCTTCACTGTTGGTGGGGCACATTAAGCAAGAATATTTTGCCAGTATATTAAGGAGGACAAGTTGACAACTGTTATAATTTGGGTGAGACCTTTCCGATTACTCATAGTAGTCACATCATATGTCATTTGACCACCTGGTCTATCTCTCAAACATATTTTGACTGATTGTCAAGCTCTAACGTTTAAAGTGGGCCCAAAATCCTGTTTACACCGTCCTTATATAATAATATATATATATGTTGTATCTTTTCTTTCCCTGAGGTAGGGTACAGGTCCTAGGAAATCTATGCGAATGTATATGCATTATTTATGTCTAATAACTGTCTTGTTATATAATGCTTTATTACAATACCTTTTTTATTAGCCTGCTTGGTTTAAAAGTTAAGTGAAGTTTGCGATCATGCACTATGTTGTGATGTGTGATCTGATAGTTAACTGACACCAACTAGCTATAATACGCTTGTTATATGAGTGAATTGATAGACAATAAAAATGGACATCCGAAAATGGCTTTCTGCCAAAAAGCCAACCGAAAGAGGTTGGACATTTTTCAAGGGTATCGACATCGCTGAGCCTGAACGACGAAAGCGGAGGGGCACCTGCTAACCGTGAAGCTGTAGCTAGCTCAGCGCCAGCTAGCGCTACGGTTGATTTTGTCCTGGAACAGATACCCCGGGCCCCAAATGATCTTGGGATAAACCATCCAAACCAAGTTTTGTTGCAGCAATACCCAAACCATTTTTACCAGGGCAAAAAGCGGTCATTTGTAAGTGGATGGTGTCAAAACCGAGATTGGTTGGAATACAGTGTCATGGCAGACACAGCTTACTGTTTTCCTTGCCACCATTTCGGTAAAACTGCGTGGGGAACAGTAGACTCGGCTACAATGATTGGAAACATGCAGTTGAAAAAGATAACGGTTTTCATAGACATGCAAACTCCAAAGAGCATATCACCTGCCAGGCATTGTGGTATGAGCGAGAGAAGCGTGAGATGCACGGCAAAGAAATCTCAACACTTGTTAACGCAGACCAACTGGGAAAAAACAGGTTTTATGTTTCCTCCTTGATTGATGTAATAGTATTTCTGTCTGAGAACCAATTGCCTTTAAGAGGTAAACTGGATGCTTTTGATGACATGTCAGAGGGAGGCAGTGGCCTTTTCCTCTCACTAATAGACTATACAATTAAGAAGGACCCACAATTAGCCAAAATATTGAAGTCTATCCCGCGAAATGCTACATATACATGTCACAGCATACAGAACAAACTCATTGGTATACTCAGCAGTGTGGTGACGGAAGCTATAGTGGGTGAAGTAGGCAATTCATGGTATACCATAAAAGTTGATGGACCCGAGTGGATGCGAAAACATTTCAATTGTAATTTGATATGTCTCTGAAGAAAACCAAGCTACAGAGCACCTTCTTACTATAGCAACTGCCAGTGCAGGAGATGCTAAAACACTGGCAGACACTATAATAGCAGAGCTAACAAAAAATGGCCTGAAATCCTCCAAGATCTTAAGCCAAGTGTATGACGCAGCCTCACTCATGTCTGGAAGTTATGTTGGAGTGCAAAAAATCTTACAATAAAAACTAGAGCGAGAAATACCATATGTGCACTGTTTTAACCACCAGCTACATTTAGTTGTAGTACATGCAATGTCATCAGAAGAATCAATCATGGATTTTTTTTTCTGTGTGTAATACTCTCTATAAATTCTTTAAAAAACCCACAATCGCTATTCAATACCAGGGTGTGCGACTCAAGCTTGATCAGTGCTGGATAGGCCATCTTGCCACCGTTTCAGTAATCCTTTCCTCATTGCAAGACATTGCAAGACATTATTTCACTACTGACGAAGTTAGAAACTGTACGGGCCCATGGAGCAGAGGTTAGGATAGAGGCAGTCAGGCTTTTGAGGGAGGTGACCAAGCCAAGCTTCGTATTTATTGCACACCTTATGCGCAAAGTGCTTTTATTACTGGACCCGCCAAATAAGCTTCTACAGGGAGCTACACGGACATGCTTACAAGAATGGGCCTTGTGGCTAGTGCAATAGAGTGCATTCGCAAACTACGATGTGAGGAGACGTTCACCGACTTGTGGAACACTACCACAGCTGCCAACACAACATTGACACCCGTACCACCTAAACAAAGATGCACATTAAATAAGAACATGGATCAATATGTGGTTGAAGAGACCATCAGACAGGGTGACAAAGACGACAAATTTGAACTGAAGAGGCTGTTCTTTAATACACTCGATGAAGTGTTATGCGAAATGGAAGAACACTTCAGTGAGCGTAACACGCAGTTGGCTACAGCGCTTGCAGCGCTGCATCCAGAGAGAGATACCTTTCTTGATACAGATGCTATCAAGCATACCATGGAGTTGATACATTCAAATATGGTTGGAGCTGAATACGCAGTCGCAAAACAGTTCTTGCTCACACAAATGAATAAGGACACACAAGGAGAGAAGTGGACAATTACACGTATCATCAAAACACAACAAAAAACATTGAAGGCGTACTGACTGCTTTCAAACTCGCGTTAACTTTTGGTGCCTCCACTGCCATGTGCGAGAACTCGTTCTCGACTCTTAAAAACGTTTTCACAGATCATAGACGTGCTATGCTTCATGTACGCAAAGCCCAGTTGGTACAGCTGGGATTTGAAAGGGATCTCACTCACAAGTGCACAAATGAGTGGAAACGCATTATTTTGAAGAGGTTCCATTCGGACACTCGTCGCCTTCCACTATACTAATAGTGAGTCAAGTTTTGTTTGATTTTGCATTGATGCCATGTTTGAATGTAAACGCCAGCCCCTTGGTGCCTTGTTATGTCAGAGCTATTATAAAACTTAAAGGCATGGGGCGTGTCTTCAGGTGGCACCTTGAGAGGTTGCATAATTGGTTACTGCGTGGGGAGAACTGATAATTTGCCACATATCAGTTGTCTATGAAGCCATTTAATCTATACATACTGCTGAGTGGATTCTTCAGATTCTGCTGAACATTTTGATACCAGAAATGTGCTGACTTCCTCACCAGAAAACTAATCTGAAGCGTTGAGGCCTGCGGCAACCCTTGTGGAGGATCTCAACACCCCCCCCCCCCCCGCAAGTAATAAACCGGGGTATGAGCGGCTTCTAAGCTGCTATGAAACTGTTTGTTCTTTTCTGTAAATAAACTATCTTTGGACTAAGCATACTGAAAAAGACACTTGTCCCAACCTAACAAATTCTACTCGACGATCATTTTCAAAGTCTACATAAACTAATTGACGAATGGTTCTCCATAAACCCACCATCTGTTCTACAGGAGAGGTCTGCACTAGCCCCACCCCAGGTGCTCATCGTCCCTGCCGAGAGAAGTGAAGTTAGCCCAGACGACATGAGACAGACTAACTCTTCACCAAAGGCAGATAAAATGTACAAGATAACCCAACTAGCCCTCACTAAAGTGTCCCATCGGTGCACAGAGTGGCTGATAGACCGCAATGAAGTTCTGACTGCATCAGCATCACACCTCAGTCTCTTACCCCTCAGCTTGACAAGACCGGAGTCCTGTGGGTTCGCGGACCCGCACTTCATTGAGGGAGACATGTATGGCACTAGCTAGCAACAATGCCCCACACAATCAATCCCTTCTGATCTGACATTTTTCCAAGCCACATGGAGACTCCTTGGTTTTCGGAAGTCCAGTAATGCTCATCAGCTTGGTGTTATATACAGCAGAAAGCTGCTCTGCAAGCTGATAAGGTAGGGGCGAGCTGAGCATCACAGTGCTAGCAGGAAAAATAATGCTGGAGTTGGCTGAATCAGCCAGGAACATTCCGTAAGTCATCTTCCCCACACGTACTTGATAACTTACTTTGATCCCACGCACTGACTTTTTTGTTCTCAGTCATGCAATTACTGCATTTGTGCTTATCATAGCTGAAATATTGGGTCTTAATGACGGTCTACCGGCTTGAATAATAGGGAACATGGGCTCCAATCATGCTATGGCTCTCCTTTGCAGCTTTTCTGTTTTTTACATGAAGTTTAGTTCAATTTTAATCTTATGTTATCGTTGTAATTATTATACTGTTTATTGACCTGCAACTTCAGGGGGAATCACGGATCCAGTCAGATAATTACCTAATCTATAAGGACTCTCACTGTTGTTCTATTGTGCCTAGATGATTAAATATTAAGTATAATATGTTCATTTAGGTGTCCATATACACAATGGCTTACTACAGACCGATACATTGTTATCTTAAATCACCAAAAGGTTAGGAAAAACAGCACGCCTTCTTTTTCTGTAGTGGGGCACGGAATAAAGGACTTGCCAGGTCCCAATCAATCCAAGTACAAAGAATATTCCAGCCTCCAATTTTCTTAAAAGACCTTTATTTCACATAGGGTCCTGAGTAGAAAATTACAATGTTTCAAGCCTCAGCAGGCTCTTAATCAGATCCCTAATAATTAGAACCCCATCTTAGTACCTTTTTGATCTATGCCATTGTACCTTAGAAGTACTTTGTGCTGATTGCTTACCTTTTTTCAGCTATTTTCCGATAAAACTGGATTTCAAGGACCCGGGGTCACACTGGTGGTATGGTAACCTAGGGATTGTTATACACATACATTTTAGAACTTATTTAATTATCCATAGGCATTTAGTTATTGGGTCATAGCAGACTTACCACTTTATTTTTCTAAGTTGACTGACCCTCTATAACTCCCCTTTTGGCCATAGAAGCTTACCTTCACATACAGTGACCCTAGATAGGGGTTCATATGTCCCTGTGAATAAATGGATTACACTAGGTCCTTGTACCTTTTCATAGATAACTCATCGTTAGGTTATATATTACATTAAGGTCTAAGAGTGTCCCTTACATCCTACTAGTTTATTTATTCTAGTTTTTCATTATGTGTTTATTTATACAATTTCTCAGAATGTGAAATTTCTGTTCTATTCCACTATACCTTTTTAAGTGTTCTGCAAAATCTTTGTTATTTGAAATTTTTAATGGTATTTATATTTAATGTCATAAATTTATCAAATGGTCCTAGAGAGGCAGTTACGTAACTACCAAGTATTCTTCTTCTTGTTTGAGTCTCATGGCCCATGAGTGACCAGAGCAGTAGTTACCTTATTTCTGTTATATACTAGAAAAATGAGGTTTCATTTTTGTTAATTAGACTCTACTGTTGCTATTGGATCATTTGTTATCATTAGGAGCTGTATAATGTTTACGACTAGTGCCCTAGTTAGTTTTCTTATATTGTTAACCCTAAAGCTGGGTATTGCCTTTAATATTGACACACTGATATCTCCTAACCAGATCAAAATCTGTATGTTTACTTTTACTGTAAATGGTCATATATACTGTAATGTGAATTAAACAACACACGAGTTTGTGTGCCAAAAGAGAAAAGTTGTCAAGACTCAATTATTCCCATCTCCTCTACAATATATTCCTTTAATACTGGCATTGTCTATAAATTAAATATCAAGATGGCTATACTTTCCTGCAGAATATGTAGGTCTGCTCTTATTTTGACTCTCATACATACTTTGTAAATGCGTGCCCCCTCGTGGGAAAAAAAAATGCCCCTCCCCCATTTAATTTGTTCTGGAGCCGACCCTGAAAATACTTTTATATTTTTTTTTTATATATTTGCCTATGTGAAGGAACTCTAGCATAAAAAAGGAAAATGTAGGAGACCTATGAAACAATTAAAAAATTGGAATTGTGTTACGAGCAAGAAAAAACATTTTTCCACTTGACTAAATACAAACTCCTTTCCCTGGAATCCTGAATGAAAAGGGATAACTAAGGGAGACAGTGTTTCATCGCTTTTAGATACATATATTAAACATAAATGAGCAATCAGCAGAAACATGGCTTACAGAGCTATAACCAGTTGCTCAGCTCTAAAGATAAAAAATCAATAGACCGCAACTCGAAACAAGCTCCGTCTGTAAAATTACAAAGGGGAGCCTGATTCCAGAAACTAAGACCGCAAAACTTCTAGACACTGTCTCACAACCTACTCTCAGGGCAGAAGAGAATACAAAAGCCACTCCGCTCTCGATCGTAGAACGAGGTGGAGACAATGAAGATGCAGCCAATATGGAGCTTATCCTACCCGAGACAAAGGAGGCGGAGCCACTACGATGGCATAGAGATGAAGCGTGCGCGAACAACGCGCTTCATTACCTTACAGCCTTATTAAAGTTTTCAATACAGAAAAAATGCATCCCACCACTTCCTAATAGAGCGGAATAGGAAACCCCAACACAGCGACATTGCCACTCATAAGGCAATGTGTGTTCCCAGCTAAGCAGTTCCTCAGAAATGGCGCACTATGCACTCTCTTCTCAGACATTATAAGAGGAAGCTGACAGATAAAAATTCAAATTAGATAAAAGCCTAGTCTCCTAAGTCTCATGCTAATGTGCCTGCATACTGCCCTAAGTTTCCCTAAGGATTTGTCCCACCAACAGAAGAGGGTCCTCAAACCCATCAGTGCCAGCCTTCTAGCCCCAGAAGAACAAAAGGTACTTACCTGCATTCTAACCGTCCGGCAGTCAGACGACTCACAAAGTTTGCGAGGATGCCACTCCTCACAGAGACCAGTGTAAAAGAAAGGCAGAGTAAACTTACTCAGGCTTTCTATACCAGGGCAGCAACATGTTAGGAAAACGCAGCAAAGCACCCTTTACAAGTTCCTAACTGCTTTAAAGCCACCACAGCCCTGCTGAAGAGACTAACGTGGAGTACAGCTATACCCAAATGGCGATGGAAGGCAGAGCAGAGAAAAATATTAATAGAAGAATCTTAATCAGGACACCTAATCACTTCACCACCTCCTTGCACTAGAGGCAAAATGAATGACTGGGGGATTGTGGGTAGGAAGTGATATATAACAGCTTGGCTGTGGTGATCTTTGTCTCCTCCTGCTGGCCAGGAGTGGTATTCCCAACAGTAATTGATGATGATCCGTTGGCTCACAATGTCATTAGAAAGAAATTGAAGTTACTTCCCCATGTTCACAGCTTCTGTAAATAAACCTGTATTATATGTACCCGTGTGTAAAATTATATTGGATGTGAGATACATGGATTAACATCTTGTAAGTAAATATTACTATATGTACCCTTCATACACAACTATAGGATGTGAGTTATAGTACAATAATATGTCAGAAAAAGGATAATATTACCTGTGTTTTATTGCCATTTCAACACAGGTCATATTATCATGTTTTGTCAATATAAGTGTACTAAAACACCCATCATATGGATGTGTATGACATATGCATGGTAAATAACAAAGGACAATGGTTCTGGTGAACTAGAAATATTTTTATTTTTTACGTGGCTTTTTGGATGAGAGAGCTGAGGTGCCTGTGGTGGATTGCCTTGTCCTCCTTGCTCCTGCAGTTTCTGGTGTTTCAGATGGTTTGCTGGTGGCAGATGATAGGCTTGAGGCTGTGTCTTGCTGGTGTGTAAAGTGTTCCACCAATAGATCTCTGGATCTATTGTCTGCCTGCAGCTGCATATCAACCACCCATCTCATCATCTGTGACTAATTATCCACAGTTTGCTGTAACGATGTTGCCATGTCTCTAAGCAGCTCTAGGCCCCCTCTGTGGAACTTCTTTGTGCTTCCTCCTCTGGATCCTAATGTAGTTAGCATCCAGGGGAGAATCTAATGCATACTCATGCTGTTGAGCAACATGTCTGGCAGATGTTTGAGGGCCAGGAGTCTGGAGAACAGGTGATGCTAGTGGACATGCTACTGAAGGTTGAATTGCTGAACCTGTGGCTTCTTGGGATGGAATTTTTGAAGCTGCTGCTGATGTTGTTGTTTCTGCTGAAGCTGCTGCTGATGTTGGTGCTTCTGCTGAAGCTGCTGCTGATGTTGGTGCTTCTGTTGAAGCTGATGTTGGTGCTTCTGCTGATGCTGTACAGTATGTTGAATTTCTGAAGATGGTGGAGCTTGTCCTAATGCAGCAGATGGTGGATGTTGGCAGGATGAATCCCACTGTGGCATAATGTGCGAGCATGTGCACATTGTGAAGTGGTCTAGGAGTGTTTTTAAGATGATCAGTTATACAGGGACATGATTCCTACAATAGTTATATGTACATGTCAATTATGAAATAATGGGTACTTTAAGTGTCACTATTGTCAATAAATTTACTTTAGCTTGATCTAGGCAGACAAGCTGCTTTAGAAAGCTAAATATGTTTTTATGGCTATTGTGTCTATGTAGCTGTAATGTACAGTCAAATTGTAGATAGTTTTGTTAGAACTTCAACTTCCATGCTCCTCATCATGCACATGAATGTGTGAGATTGAACTGTGTTGTATTGCAATTACATATAATACAGGTGTATAGGATGTTACTCACCAGCATGATGTGCTGTGGGTGCAACCCCTGAGTTACGAGCCCCTGGAAGTCCATTAACTGCTGTGATCATGTCCTACCAGGTGTTGAACTTTTCAGGGAAAGAAATTATTTGGTTCTGATGTGGATTCTATCATTTCTACTGTTACTGAAGGTAAATGGGTGTTTTTGTCCTCAAGACAAAAAGTCCAGGGGGAATTCTAAAGCTTCCAATCATTTTTGTTACTTTTGTCAGAACAAGGAGCAGAAAGTTGATTCCTATCAGAAACAAAGCACCTCTGCCCTGGTCTGGAGGCATAGTGCGAGCTGGAACAGGCCCAAGCAAGCAAAAAATCCACTCCTTCTTCCAAGTCTGCATGAAGATGCAGCCCCTGATCCAGCGGCTCTGGGAGGTGGCAGGTTATGCCTTTATCAAGAGGCTTGGTTTCAGTCTGTTCCAGATCCCTGGGTTCTGAATATAGTTTCCCAGGGTTATCGAATAGGAATCAGAACAAGACCTCTCAGAGGAAATGTTTTTCTGTCCGATGTTCCAAGGAATCCTGTCTGTTTCAGATCTGATCTGAAAACTATGGGAGCGAATGTTCCAGTACCTTTGCAGGAACAGGATTTTATTCAGCTATTTTCACTGTTCCACACAAGGAAGGTACTTTCAGACCAGTCCGGATCTGAAAGGTCTGAACAAGTTTGTCAGAATTCCTACTTTTCTGCCTTTTGTTTAACAATGTCAGTTTATGTCCTCAATACATTTAAAAGATGCTTAGCTTCATGTTCCATTACACAGGGAACATTACCAGTTTCTAAGGATTGCTTTTCTAGACAAGCATTTTCAGTTTGTTGCTCTACCATTTGTTCTAGCTGCAGTTCCAAGAATTTTAACAAATGTTCTTAGTGCCCTATTGTCTTTGATCAGATCTCAGTGTATTGCAGTGTTTCCTTACCTGGATTATATTTTTGTTCAAGTTTCATGTTTTCATTTAGCAGATTCTCACACCAACATACTATTGTTGTTTCTTTAAAAGCATTGTTGGAAGATCAATATTCCAAGGAGTTCTTGGTACCTCAGACAAGGGTTACTTTTCTAAGGTTTCAAATATATTCAGCCTCCATGAGTCTAGCAGATCAGATAAAGCAAAAACTGGTGTCAGCCTGTCTGAACATTCAGTCCCTCTTTTTTCCCTCTGTTGCTCTTTGTATGTATGGAAGTACTGAGTCTCATGGTTGCAGCTTCAGATTCAATTCTATTTGCTTGTTTTCACATGAGACCTCTTCAGCTTTATATGCTTTCTCAACAGTGCAGAGATCATACTTAGTTATCTCAAAAGATTTTTCTAGATCACAGTACAAATCAGTCTCTAACTTGGTGGCTGTATTATCAGTTCACTATTCAGGGGGCTTCTTTTGTTCATCCTACCTGGACTGTGATCACTACAGATTTAAGTATTTCAGGATAGGGAGCTGTTTGGGGGTCTTTGAGAGTACAAAGGGTTTGGGCCTTTTCGTGATGAGAAATCGACAATGAATGTTCTAGAACTCTGGGCTATTTTCATGGCTCTTCAGACTTGGCCTCTGTAGAAAAGGGAGTCTCATCTCTGCTTTCAGTCAGACAATGTCAATTATCAGATGGGATCTCGCAGTTCTCTAGACATGAAGGAAGTGTCTTGAATTCTCTCATGGTCAGAAGTCAATTCCTGTCTAGTCTCTGCAGTTCATATTCCAGGTGTGAACAACGGGGAAGCATATTTTCTCAGTTGTCAGTCTCTGCATCCAGGGGAATGGTCTCTTCACCAGGATGTGTTCAATCAGATTATGGATCTTTGCGGTCTACCAGAGTTAGATCTAATGGCGCCCTATTTGAACAAAAAACTTCCCAGGTACTTTGTGAGGTCCAGGAACCTTCAGGCAGAGTTTGTGGATGCTCTAGTAGCTCATTGGTCATTTCAGCTTGCTTATCTGTTTCCTTCTCTGGTACTTCTTCCCAGAGTAATTACCAAGATAAAGCTAGAGAAATTGTTCGTAATCCTGATTGCTCCAGCTTGGCCTTGCAGGATTTGGTATGCAGATCTGGTTCAGAAGTCCAGTTGCCCTCCTTGGCCACTTCCTCTGCGTCCAGACCTTCTGTCTGTCAAGGTCTGGTTTTCCATCCGGATCTCAAATATCTAAGATTGATGGCATGGAGATTGAATGATTAGTTCTTAAGCATAGGGGTTTCTCTGATTCTGTGATTGAAACTTTAATCCAGACTCGTAAGCCTGTGTCTGGAAGGCTTTTATTGCTTGGTGTTTAGAAAATGGCCTTTCCTGGTATTCTTTTAGAATTCCTAGTTTGGAGCTTATCTGCTAGCTCTTTGAAAGGGCAGATTTCTGCTATGTTTTGTTTCATAGAAAGATTCCTAATCTTTTTGATATTCATGGTTTTGTTCAGGTTTTGGCACATATTAAGCCTGTGATTAAGCCATTTTCTCCTCCCTGGAGAAGAGAACTTGGTGTTAAAGGTTTTGCAGGCCCCTCCTTTTGAGCCAATGCATAAAGTGGATATTAAGCGTCTTTTGTGGAAGGTTTTATTCCTTTTGGCTATTTCTTCTGCTAGAAGAGTTTCTGAATTGTCTGCTCTTTCTTGTGACCCTCCTTATCTTATCTTTCATTAGGATATGTCAGTTTTAAGAACTAAGATTAATGTGTTGCCTAAAATTGTGCCTTCAAACAATATAAGTAGGGAAATTGTTGTCCCTTCTTTGGGTCCTAATCCAAAGAATGCTTCAGAGAGATGTTTGCATAATTTGAATCTTGTTACAGCATTAAAATATTATATTGATGCTACTAATGATTTCAGACAAACTTCTTAGTTTGTTTGTTAACGTTTCTGCTTCTAAGAAAGGACAGAAAGTTTCTGTTTTTTCTTTGGCCTCTTGGTTGAAACTTTTAATTCATAAGTCTTACTTGGTGGCAGGTCAGTCTCCACCAAAATGGATTACTGCTCATTCTAATAGGTCAGTTGCCACTTCTTGGGCTTTTATGAATGATGCTTCAGTTGACCAAATTTGCAAGACAGCTACTTGGTCTTGTAAAAATCAATCAAACAGAGAGGCTACACCATGGGTAAATTATTCAAATTCTCAGGGTTCTCACATTTGCAGAAAGCATCCTAATGTGCGGTTAGTGGTATGCTGGTATCTTGCAGTGATCCCGGTATCCACATATAGTACATTCAGGGGATCAAACTTATGCAACACGTTTCTCGGCTATGTTACCAGCTGTTTCTTCAGGCATATCTAACCGTTTTATGCTGGTCTTTAAAAATTCAGCAGTAAACAATCATAAAACAGTAACACCCTCCATGGGGCGTATACATCATTGTAACATTAATGGAAAAATATACCACAGTGCATAATTTGTGTCCCCTTGGTCCTTCACACTATCTAACCGTTTTATGCTGGTCTTTAAAAATTCAGCAGTAACCAATCATAAAACAGTAACACCCTCCATGGGGCGTATACATCATTGTAACATAAATGGAAAAATATACCACAGTGCATAATTTGTGTCCCCTTGGTCCTTCACACTATCTAACCGTTTTATGCTGGTCTTTAAAAATTCAGCAGTAACCAATCATAAAACAGTAACACCCTCCATGGGGCGTATACATCATTGTAACATAAATGGAAAAATATACCACAGTGCATAATTTGTGTCCCCTTGGTCCTTCACACTATCAATATACAAAATGAGGTGTTATAATTAAGTCAATAAACACTAGCCCAGGTTTGAGTTCATTCATACTACATAAATCTAAATAAATCAGATTAATCTCCTACCCAAATAGCTTTCTCTGCAGATCAAGAATTCATTGTTCGTGGTCTACTAAGCAATTATACATTTCCTGGTCTGTCTCCACCTATCATTTCAACAGATCCAGAGTCATGTGGTGGGGGCCGGATGCATTTACATTATTTCTAGTGGTACAGGAAAGAAGGTGAGGCCCATGTCTACGTCATTTATTATTTGACAACACTCCCACAATCAAGTGCTATATTAAAATTACATAGTAACCACTAATTTAAAACCTATATGAAAATTACTTAAAGTATGTATCAAGTGTGCTGATAGTGTATCAGATCAAAATGTGCTAAAAATGTATATCAGAGCAAGTGCTATCACTATGCAAGAGAAGTTTATAAAGCAAATTACCCTAAGAAAATTAAAACATATGTCAAAAGTTTTGTTCCAAACGCATGTGATTTAAAGAGACATACAAGACATTAAATTAAATAAACCACTAATGAAATCTCAGTGTGGATAATCCATATTATACATTGGACATGTAATATTTTCAAAACAGTGATCAATACTTATAAGTCTGATCTGACCTCTTAGTCAAATTTGACTATGAATGTAATGAAAAAGAAAAAAATATAATTCAATATATATATTTTATTATAGTGACCTTTTCCATGTGGTATTAAAAACATAAAGAATGTGTGTAATGATAAATTACAAAATTGAATGTGGACAAAGTAAAAAAACAAAACAACTAATATAGATGTATACTATAGACACATCTAAAACTAAATGAAAAATTATAGCCCTAGATTCATCATGTGTCAATCCAAATAAAATGCATAGTGGAAAAATTATAAGAAATAAATACAAATACTAACATAAATCATCTCACTAGAGTCAATTAGATGATCTCAAATCAGGGCAAAAAATTAACCCAAGCAGCACTTCAAATCGACATTACAAAAGTGCAGAGTCAATAACCTCATTCAGACCAGAGGGAAATAAAGATAGGAAATGATAGATCCAATAAGGTTTCCCTCTGGCATAGTTTAGTATATCGATTAAACCTATTGGACCTAGGGTCTTCTTTGCATACTTTTACTAAATGCTACCATTTGGATGTTTTTGCTTCTTCTGAGGCAGCCTTTGGTAGGAAGGTCCTTCAGGCAGTTGTCTCAGTTTGATTTATTTTTGTGCATTTAAAAAAAAAAAAAATCCCAAACTTTATGTCTCATTACTCGTGGACTCCACAGCTTGGGTATTAGTTCCCAGGAGTAAGGGATTGTGATCTCTCACCACCTGTATGAAAGAAAACATAATTTATGCTTACCTGACAAATTAATTTCTTTCATGGTGGTGAGATTCCACAATACTCCAGCCTATGTATTTGGTGTTTGTTTTTTAGAGCATGCAATTTTAAGCAACTTTCTAATAGACTATTATTTTTTCTTCATTCTCTTGCTATCTTTATTTAAAAAGCAGGAATGTAAAGCTTTGGAGCCGGCCCAATTTTTGGTTCAGAACCTGGGTTATGCTTACTTATTGGTGGCTAAATGTATTTGTAAATTGTAAAAAAACAAACATAAATTATAATATAAGGTTGTTGCCACAATTCTAATTAAAATCTAAACAACACATATACAAATGTATATAAGATATGTGAACAATTGTGTATATAAGGTATATGTAATAAACCACCTTTGTTGCATGTACATTTACAATTATTCTTATCAAATTAAGTTAAGATAAAGAATATAGTATGAATCAATGAACGCAGTTTAAGATATTCATTTTTCTACTATATTACATTATTAAAAAATTGGTGCAAGTCAAAGTCTTTATTTAAACCCTCAGATATTAAGGTTTCTAGTTCACATATCAATTGTATTTCTAATTTTCCTAATTGATTATCAGAGTCAACACCTCTCCAAACTGGTTTATAAAATTTTAACGCCCTTAAATGTCAATTCCTTAGGATTTTTCTTTCATAAGGTGGTGATAGTCAATGAGCCATAACATATGGGATTAAACTCCTCTTCACAAGAGGCTAGCTTGGGTCTGAGATTGCTTGCAATCCTTTTGTCTTTGCAGGCTGGTGCATCCACTATCACTGTGGGGTCCTTTGTTTGGCACCAGCTTACTGTGATGATCTGGTGTATAACCATTAAGGAGACAGACTCTCAGGGCAGTGATAGGGAGACCCTTGACCTGGGAATCAGGATCCGGTAAGTGCAGGGCTGCAGATTAGCCAGTAACGTCTTAAGGGTTAAGGATGCAGGGAGGAGGAGTGTTTGTGGGCTGTGTGTGAGGTTTGCAACATTGTTGCAGGCCTAAGAGAGGGATCTCTACTTACAGTTAAAAAGGGGCTTCCTGGAGTTCCAGGCCCTCTTTTCTGTTCCTGTTCATCGCAGATCTTCTGGTTGCAGAATAGTTTTCTTGACATGGATAGGTCCCGCATGTCTTCTCTACCTCCCCTTCGGTTCAGAGACGTTGGTCCTCAACGGGGGTGCAGGGATCCTGTGGAAAAAGAGATAAGTGATATAGAAATTGTTCCCCCTTCCCCCAGGTCCCAGGGGCCATCCCTTAGGCTAGGCCAGAGGACCCTGCAAGCTTTTAGTTCAGTGGGGGGGAGGGGAGGATGGAGTTCAACCAGCAGAGGCCTCTGCAGGGGTTAATAGTGAGCAATTTTGCTGTGTTGGCTATATCACAGAGACAACTGGCGACTGTGTGGTCGCTGGTTCAGTCCCTGTCAGCTGTTTTGGGGCCGGTATTCGGCGGGCAGGGGGCCCCCACTGGTGCTGCGCAGTTTTTGCCCCAGCCGCATAACATGGCGCCGACCGCGACTGGAGGGGCTTTCCCCTCCTCTGTGGCCGGCGCATCAAAGGACACCCAGGCTTTACTCACGGTCGGGCCGCCATGTGGCCCATCCTGGATCAGGCCCTGACCGGGGCTTCCGACGGTAGTGGCGTCCGGAGCAGCCCTCTGGCTGGTAGCGGTGGTCCCCATCCCCCTGCGGCGGTGTTCGCTCCTACAGGGCCAGGCTCGACTAGGCCTCATCTGGCCTCGGGCGTCTCCGGCGAAGAAGTGCGTGCGGCCGTGGCTCTGCTCCCTGACGTACTTCCGGTCGCGGGCGCGGCCGTGGACAGAACGCAGCCAGGAGAGGAGCTAAGAGGACAGCTCTCTCGGCATCCCTCTCACCGGAAGGTAGGAGGGCGGTGTCGGCTGCTGGGGGGGCGGGTTGGTGGACACGCAGCGAGGGCCAGATAAGCTTGCGGAGTAGCTCTTTGGGAAATATATATGGGAGCAGGGTGTATGACAATATGAGCCCTGGGCCTTTGGGCCCACAGGACAGTGGTGAAACTTGGCAATTCAGGCAAGGTCATAGTATGGGGGGTGTACACCCGCACAGCGTTTTGTTAACTCAACAGGGGATGGAGCCGCAAATCGGATTTGATTCTGAGCCTCATGCATGGGGATCTGTGGGTGGAATGTATGATGGGGAAGCACATTTGATGCAGGATAGACAGCAGCAAGGGGCAAACAGGGTTGATTATGGCACGAATGTGGGAGGTGTGAATGGAGCCTTGGAGGATGGCGTTCACCCAGCAGAGGCCTCTGCAGGGGTTAGTAGTGAGCAATTTTGCTGCTGGCAGGCCATTTGCAGGGATAGGAGGCAGGGTAGAGCATCAGGTAGTGGCTAGGCCGGAATCAGAGCAGGCACAGGGTCAGGAGGTGGTTGTGGCCTACCCGGGCGGTCAGCAGGGAGAGGGGCTAGTGGGTCAGGCCTGTCAAACAGATGTGTCGGCTATACCACAAGGACAACTGGCGACTGTGTGGTCACTGGTTCAGTCCCTGTCAGCTGTTTTGGGGCCAGTATTCGGCGGGCAGGGGGCCCCCACTGGTGCTGTGCAGTTTTTGCCCCAGCCGCATAACATGGCGCCGACCGCGACTGGAGGGGCTTTCCCCTCCTCTGTGGCCGGCGCATCAAAGGACACCCAGGCTTTACTCACGGTCGGGCCGCCATGTGGCCCATCCCCCATCCTGGATCAGACCCTGACCGGGCTTCCGACGGTAGTGGCGTCCGGAGCAGCCCTCTGGCTGGTAGCGGTGTTCCCCATCCCCCTGCGGCGGTGTTCACTCCCACAGGGCCCGGCTCGACTAGGCCTCATCTGGCCTCGGGCGTCTCCGGCGAAGAAGTGCATGCGGCCGTGGTTCTGCCCCCTGACGTACTTCCGGTGGGCGGGACTTCCGGTCGCGGTCGCGGACAGAATGCAGCCAGGAGAGGAGCTAAGAGGACAGCTCTCTCGGCATCCCTCTCACCGGAATGTAGGAGGGCGGTGTCGGCTGCTGGGGGGGCGGGTTGGTGTATCATGCAGCAAGGGCCAGATACGCTCTTTGGGAAATATATATGGGAGCAGGGTGTATGACAATATGAGCCCTGGGCCTTTGGGCCCACAGGACAGTGGCGAAACTTGGCAATTCAGGCAAGGTCATAGTATGGGGGGTGTACACCCGCACAGAGTTTTGTTAACTCAACAGGGGATGGAGCCGCAAATCGGATTTGATTCTGAGCCTCATGCATGGGGATCTGTGGGTGGAATGTATGATGGGGAAGCACATTTGATGCAGGATAGACAGCAGCAAGGGGCAAACAGGGTTGAATATGGCACGAATGTGGGAGGTGTGAATGGAGCCTTGTCTTCCCATGCAGCCGGTACTCCTCTCCTGTCTATTTTTCCACAGATGGAGGATCAACAAGTGGCAGTTCCTGGATCCGGGATTGTAGCAGTGCACTCTAGGGTGACAGCAGCAGCATCTACTGTGACGCAGGCGTTGGAGTCCAAAGAGATTCAAGGAGGAGAGGTGCAGCGCTTGGACTCAGGTGAGCAGGTAACTGCACTTCAGACACAGGATGAGGGGGACACTAGTTCTTCAGGGTCTGGGTCTGAGAGTGACAGTGCATTAGGCTTACATAAAAAGGGGGAAAAGCGCATGTATAGGATGCTGAGGACATTAATTGCAGATAGGAATAAGACGCGCAGCCAGGGCACGGCGCTACAGGCTGATAAGACTTTCGATGGGGGTATGGGCCTGACAGTGGAAGTCGTGGTTAGGCAGGGGGGCAATAGGAAATCCGCCTTGGAGGGGGATTTCATTTCAGTCACGGTGCACTGCCTGCACGAGCACTTAAAGTCGAAAACAGTTAGGAAGATACATGGCAGGAAATATGTAAACATATTTGCGCTCTCGGGTGAGGCTCAGAAACAAAAAGAGATGGCTGAAGACATCTAATTGCTCTTGTGGAATAAGCTGGGGTCAGAGGTGCAGACAGCCCCTCCTTTGGCTTCGGGGAGCCAGCCCTTGTGGGCACGGCGGAAGAGATGGGAGTGTTGGAAATATCAGGAAAAACAGTGCGACAGAGGACAAAGTTGTTCCTTTCGCCACGTATGTTACTGCGGTGGGCAACACCCTGGAGTCGAATGCTCTAAAAAACGTGACCAGACAGGGGACCATAGCGGGGGCAAGCTGCTTCCAGCTGGGAAGGGCAGCCACCCCACTGAGGGTGGACGTCCTTGAAACCTGGTTGACAGGGTACCCGGATCGGATGGCAGCAGGCTTGCTGCTGTCCGGGTTAAGGGAGGGGTTTATTATACCTGTACAGGGTTGGGTAACGGGGTCCGTACTGCGGCGGAACTTAAAATCTGCATATCAGTTTCCGGAGGTGGTTTGCGAAAAGCTCGGTAAGGAAGTTAGTTTGGGCCACATGTCCGGCCCATTTAAGCAGCTACCAATTGAGGGGCTAGTTGTGTCCCCGCTGGGAGTAGTGCAGAAGAAGGAAAAGGGCAAATTCCACCTGATTCAGCACCTCTCTTTTCCAAAAGGGGGGTCGGTGAATGACGCCATTTCACCAGACCTAAGTTCAGTCCAGTATCAATCCTTTGAATCTGCGGTTGATATTGTGAGGAGGGCGGGGGTTGAATCACTGATGGCAAAGCTCAATGTGGAATCTGCGTTCCGGCTACTCCCTATTAACCCGGTATCATTCTGGTTAATGGGTTGCTATTTTGAGGTCAGCTATTATGTGGACAGGTGCCTCCCGATGGGGTGCTCCATTTCGTGCTTGTACTTCGAGGTGTTCAGCACCTTCCTGCACTGGGCGTTAGCAAAGTTTGCTCGTTCAGAGCAGATTGCTCATTACCTGGACGATTTCCTGCTGGTAGGGGCACCAGATTCCCCTCAGAGTGCGGAATTAATGAGGAACATGAGTTCCTTGATGGAGGCATTTGGGGTCCCCCTTGCAGCTGATAAGACGGAAGGACCCTGCACGCGGCTTACTTTTCTTAGGTATCTGCTAAGTTTGTCAGAGTGAGGGACTTACAATTTTTGCTTGGCCTGCTGAACTTTGCGGGGTGGTTCATCCCGATGGGGCGCGTATTTAATCGCAGATTGGAGGCCCAGCTGGGTGGCGGTAGACCACAGAGGGCCAGGGTAAATATCTCAGAAGAGATGAGGGAAGACCTGGGGGTATGGGAGGAGTTTCTAAAAAACTTCAATGGCGTCTGTTTCTGGAGAACACCCACGGAATCCAATCAGTCAATGCATCTGTTCACTGATGCTGTGGGCTCCGGGGGGTACGGGGCAATGCTAGGGACGGAGTGGAGTGCGGAGGTTTGATGAGGAATCTATGTTTCCTTGAGCTATTTCCCATAATAGTAGCAGTGGAGCTCTGGGCGCATAAGTTGGCGAATAGGGCAGTTATCTTCTGGTGCGATAATCAGAGTGTAGTTTTCTCAATCAACCACTTGTCAGCAACTTCAACAGGGGTGGTCAGGCTCCTTAGACAGTTAGTTCTTAGATGTCTGCAAAATAATTTAACATTTTCTGCCAAGCATGTGCCAGGGGTTAAGAATATCATGGCCAATGCACTGTCTAGAGGGAAGTGGGAGGTCTTCAGGAGGGTTGCTCCTTGTGCCTCACCTCATGGCTTGCCCTTCCCGTCTTATCTCTGCCAGCTTGCGTTCCCTGGAAGTTCGTGTTCCCCTTAGTTAAGGCTTCATTGGCTCCTGCGACTTGGAGAGCATACGTGAAGCATTGGAACGAGTGACTGGCATTCTGCGAGAGCAAGAATCTCTCTTACTACAAAGCTTCTCAGGTAACTCTCTTGGAGTGGATGGTGGACCTTCAGCATAAGGGGACTAAAAAATCTCTGTTACAAGGGAAATTTGCAGCATTGATTTTTTAGCAAACTATTCAAAGTGCCAGATTTTACAAGCACTTTCCTTGTGAAGCAATTGCTGCAGGGTTGGGGCCGCAGGGAGGTCCCTAAGGCAGATGTTAGGGAACCGATTACCGTGGCGCGACTCGAAGGCTTGATGCACGCCTTAGAAGCTGTATGTGCCAGGGCCTATGAAGTATCACTATTTATAGCGGCTTTTGTGCTGGCGTTTCATGGGGCTTTGCGGGTGAGCGAATTAGTATCCCCATCTAGAAATTGCCCTCAGGCTGGAGTTCAGGAACACCATGTGAGATTGGCTAACGACTCAGTGTTACTGCTCATACCGAGATCCAAGACGGATCAGGAAGGAAAGGGGGTGTGGTTGCATCTTCCACGGGTCAAAGATAGCAGGATTTGCCCCATCTCATTGCTGGTGGGATTTGCGGGTTTACGCCCACAGGGAGGAGGGCCCTATCTGATCCATCAAGATGGGTCCGTACTATCAAGATTTCAATTTCGCAGGGTTTTAGCAAAAGTGGCCGAACGGGCAGGCCTAGATGTGTCGCGCATTGCGCCACATTCCTTTAGGGTGGGCGCAGCAACTAGCGCGGCAGCGTTAGGTTGGTCAGCTGACAGAATTAAAGTGCTGGGGCGGTGGAGTTCGCAGCATTACAGGACATATGTTAGGCCATCCGGGGAACCGGGGAATTGAGTAGGAATGAGGGAGCACAGTTGAAGCCGTGAATGCCTCGGGGGAGTCACCGGGGATATTATGGCTTCATGTTTTTGCTGGAATTAACGATGTGTTGTGTTTTTTCAGGGAGAGGCCGGAATTCTTGTAAGGTCTGGATTGTCGGGCATTCTTTTGTCCACTGGGCCTCCATCCGAGCGTCAGCAGTCCCGGATTGGAGCCGCCTCGGCTTTCACCCCTCCCGGGGGTCCATCAGATGGCTCGGGCATAGAGGCCTGTGTTGGTACGATCTGCCTGCACTTATACAGGAGGCCCATCGGAGGTGGGGTCGTCCAGACATTACTGTATTACATCTGGGGGGCAACGATCTGGGGGCGATGCCTACCCTGGAGTTAATTAGGATTATGTGTGCTGACATTCGTTGGTTGCCTGGGGTGAGAGTAGGGTGGTCTCAGGTCATTCCCAGGTTGCATTGGAGGCACTGGTCTGTCAAAAGGCCACCTTTGGGGTAAGAAAGAAGGTTAATAGGGATGTAGGAAAGGTAATTCTGGAGTTGGGAGGTTTTGTGGTGAGGCACCCCGACATCTCGGCTGGGGATAAAAGTTTATATAGGCAGGATGGGGTCCATTTAACGGACCAAGGTTTAGACAAGTTTATGGCTAATATAAAGAGAGGGTTAGTAGCTATAGTGTAGCTGGTTATAGGGCACCTTACTTCTGTTATTGGCGGCAAGAATCAGGTAGGTTTGGATGTTTCTTGTGGCGGGCGGTAGCGTCCCAGGCGCCGGATAAAAAGCGGGGAGGAGTGACGGCCATTGCAGGGGGAGTGACGTAGTCAGGCGCATGCCTGGGGAAAGCTCCTCCTGGGTTGTGGTGGGCCGGACAGCTCGAGTTAAACCTTCTATCGTTACTGCGTTATAGCCGGGCTCCGCTTTGTGTCTGCTGCCTGGGCCTGCTTCCCGCTTCGTATGAGTTAGTTAGTTAGATAATGCCGCTTGATGTTTGGTTAAGTTAAAAGTTTTGGACATTTACATGTAGCCATGTAAATAAGTTATCGTTAAATTTGGGAAAGCCTTGATGTTTTTGATAAACGTGCTGGGAGTGCCTCTTGATTAATAAATGACCTAAACGGTCTTTAACTCCCAACTGTTGTGGTTTCGTTATTTATTCATTTAAGTAGATTGTATTAGGTGGGGGGGGGGGTTTCAACATACGCACGACATTGCTCCTTTAATCCCTTAGGTAAGTGCAGGGCTGCAGATTAGCCAGTAACGTCTTAAGGGTTAAGGATGCAGGGAGGAGGAGTGTTTGTGGACTGTGTGTGAGGTTTGCAACATTGTTGCAGGCCTAAGGGAGGGATCTCTACTTACAGTTAAAAAGGGGCTTCTGGGAGTTCCAGGCCCTCTTTTCTGTTCCTGTTCATCGCAGATCTCCCACCCTCCCACCCCGGTATAGCAGCAATTTAGATTAATGTGGTAGCACTTAGTTCCCCTGGCTCCGGACAGGGTTAGTTGACCTATAGTCTGTGGGTAAGTCCAGGGCAATTAATTTTTCAGCTCCCCCCGGAATGTGCTTGGTGGTCGCTTGGCAATTCCAGGGGTCCAATACGGTCTGAGCGGTGTAACACTCTAAAGGCGGGCGGTAGCGTGCCAGGCGCCGGATAGAAAGAGGGGAGGAGTGACGGCCATTGCAGGGGGAGTGACATAGTCAGGCGGAAAAAGCTTGGAAAGCTCCTCCTGGGTTGCGGTGGGCCGAGTTGCGGTGGGCCGAACATCTCGAGTTAAACCTTCTATCTGCGTTGTAGCCGGGCTCCTCTTTGTGTCAGCTGCCTGGGCCTGCTTCCCGCTTCGTATAAGTTAGTTAGATAATGCCGCTTAATGTTTGGTTAAGTTAAAAGTTTTGGACATTTACATGTAGCCATGAAAATAAGTTATCGTTAAATTTGGGAAAGCCTTGATGTTTTTGATAAACATTCAGGGAGTGCCTCTTGATTAATAAATGACCTAAACGGTCTTTAATTCCCAACTGTTGTGGTGTCGTTATTTATTCATTTAAGTAGATTGTATTAGGTGGGGGTTTTTTTTCAACATAGGCACGACATTGCTCCTTTAATCCCTTATGGACGTATATAGTTGAGATTCTGCAGTTCATAATTGTAGAAAAACACTACAAGATTCAGGAACTGGAAATGAAATGAATATCTATGCAAAAATAACTTTATTCAGACTTCATAGAAAACAAGTAGTAATGAGTATCATTGTATATGCCTGCAGACTTGATAAACAAAGCAATAGATCCTAGGTAACTGAAAGAAGTTGCAGGATTCAGAGTATATACCAGAAAGAAGAAAAGAAGCATCCCCTAAGCACTCAAAAAGAAATACCAATTACAGACTCATTCCCACAACTTCAAAGAAAAGGGGGTACCAAATAAATAAAAAGTAACCTTTATTATAACCCTCATAAAAAAAAACTTTTTAAAAGAATGTAAAAATTATTAAAATAGAGCTGACTAGTCCTAAATCTGCAATCCAAATATTCTATCTAAAATATTCAATTCAACCCAACACCTAGAGTTGCCAACCTTCCCATTTTTCCTGGGTTCTTCCATAAATTGATGCATTTTTTTAGTTTCTCCCTGCTCCCGTAATTATTTATAATAATTTGCAGTTTCTCCTGAGTTAGTTGTGGGAAACAAATGCAGCCATTAAAACAAATAAATCAATGACAGTGTTTTTTTTTCAAGCCTACTCCTCCTCGCTCTAGTTCCTGCACTGAATAAATAAGCGCGGGAAGTCAAAAGCGGTGAGCACTGAGTAGAATGGATAAAAGGGAGGTAGAGGCAGGGTGAGGGAGTGATGTGTCTAGTCAGAGGCAGTGTGTGAGCGGAGCGTACAGCAGGCAGCATGTGGTGGGACTTGGTGAGTCGGCGACTGCAGTTTCTTTTGGCAAGTGGCACTGGCAGGCTCAGTCAGGCAGGCAGCAGCTGTGCAGGAGCCTTGGGAGGACAAGAGGAGACAGGAGTGGCCTTGCAGCAGCATGAGACCGTGACTGACACTGACTGTGGTGGTGGTGTGGCAGGAAGGGCCAGCCTCTGCATCGCCTGAAGGCTTCCTAGCTTGAGCAGTGCCAGACTGCCAGACCCAGCCCAGTTGACTAAACTTGAATTGGAGGAGCCTGGAAAATGGAGGCACCATTTTAGGACAGTGGCATTGGTGACAAGCAGTTTGGCAAAGACAAATATAATTAAATACATACAGTGTGAGTCCAGTACACCCCCTTTATCTCTAATGTTTGATATTGCTTGTATTATTGCCCAATGTTATGCTGTGCTGCCTAGACATTAAAACAATCAGTTATCAGTTTCCCTTTTTAAATGTGTACAACACATACACACAGAACTGTTTGTCATCGTCTATTTTTAAAATTATGTGCAGGCTCAGTAGTAGTCAGTATGTATGTGTGTACAATTTATTATTGAGTGTTGTCAAACCTGTAACAGCACACAGCACAGTGGGACTGCTGCAGTCATTAAAGGGACATGAAACCCAAAATTTTTCTTTCATGGCAATAACAAAGAATAACTACAATTTACTTATATTATCAAATTTGCTTTGTTGCAATACCTAGGTAGGCTTAAGAGTAGTATGCATTACTGGAAACTAGCTGCTGACTGGTGGCTGCACATATGTCTCTTGTCATTGGCTTATAGACCCCACTATTACAGTGCTCCTCTTGAGCAAACTTTAACTGTGTTGCTGGCAATAGTGCAATAATAAAATGCTCTAACATATTGTTTGTGAATTGCAGAATATGTAGATTTCTTTTAGAAATGTAATCCTATCTGCTCTTGTAATAAAACAAGCAAAGAAAACTGAAGAATTGGATCACATTCTATGATTCACATTCTACAGATTCCAGAACAGCTGGATTGTACCATGATGCTCTGCGTAACCAGCTCTATCTGCTACATTTCAGGTAAGAGAAAGTTTGGTGATTTTTAAATTGTTCGCTGCATCATAGAATATGAAAGAAAACAACTCAGATGTTTATTTTTAAATGGAGAACAAGCTAATAGATGTGAAATAATTGAGTTCTTTACTACTTTTACAGAATTCTCAGGTTTGAGGACTACATCATGATCAGTAATGAGGAGGACAGAACAAAAACACCACCAAAAAAGAAGGCAAAGTATATGAGTACCAATCTATCAAAGTGGGAAGATATTTATTTGTGGATTGGACCAGTGCAGTCTAATGAATACAAGGCAAACTACTGTGAAAAACATTCGCAAACTGCAGGTAATATATTAAATATACACAACTAATTTTAATCTTTGAGCTTATGCTATCTGTTGTATTTTTTTTTTAAATAGAAGTGTAACTTTAGCATCTCTTTGATTTGTTGTAGGTCACAAGACCAAAGAGAAGGACGCCAACAATTCAGTTAAGATCTCAAGTTTTTTCCATTCTCCTAACTTTAGAATAAATAGAATAGAAAAGAGTCCGTAGCTGGTGAGCTTGCATTTGTTTACCATACTGTGAAACATAACCTTAGCTACATTAGCGTGGATTGTAGGATCAAACTTTCAAAGGAGATGTTTAGTGACGCTGATGCTTCTAAAAAAAGTATTTTGAGGGAACAAAGGCTGAAATGATAGTAAAAAATGTTGAAGATTTTCTTTGTATTTTAAGTAATCCCCCTCAAAAATATATACTTTTCTTAACAACAGTTGCCTTCAACCACAAAAACAGAAAAATGTTTCCAATCGTAATAAGATACTTTGACCTTGACCCCTTCAATGGAATCCAAAACAAATGCTAAAGGTATACATAATTAGTTTAAAAAATTCACTTAATTCACCCAATTTAAGCGTAAAGAATATATCTGTATACTGTGCTGATGGTGCTTATGGGAATTATGGGAAGTATTGCTCTGTTGTGAAACTGCTCGTTGTTGATGATTGTCCAAAATCATTGAAAAAATATTTTAGTGATGAAAATTCAGAAATGAAAATAACAGTTGAGGCATATATTAGCTTTTTTGTACACATTGGAGGTGTTTTCCTTCTGTCAGATTGCCTTCTATGATTCCCTGCACTCTAATTTAGTTAAACGCTGTGTTGTATCAGACAGTTTAAATGCTTTCTTTCCACTATGCCTTAAAGGTGAAATACAATTTACAGATTTGAAAAAAGTGGTTGATTTCATAAAGCTAGACTGTGTAAATAAAGATGGTCTTTATGAGGAATTTCGTTGTACCACGGATGCATTTAAACATTCATTGTCTGCAAAAGGTAATGCAAGCCATATATGGTGTCTGTGTTCACCAATCTAAAATCAAATAAACCCAGTCATAGTGGGAAGGGGGCCATTGACCACGAGGAGAGAGGCCCTGGGTAGGTGCATTTGGGGGTGGGTAATAGGGAGCAGGGAGGCGGTATAGAAAATAGGCGCTTACCCGAATTGGCGCCAATTTGTGTATAGTGAGACCGGCAGCAACGTGTCACGGTTTTCCAGGATGGAGCTTGAAGAGCTTCTTATTAGAATTAGAGACATGGCCAGCAAGAGGGGCCATGATTGGTGAGACAACTCCTCTCTGGGATTTTGAACCCTGGGGAGAGGGATCTTCAAATCACGGAGCCGGTTTCTAGGCTGCGGACCGCACGGCAATCCAGCCCCCCTGAGAGGCTCAGTCCGGAGGTGAGCCTTAGGGCTGTGAAGAGTCCTAGTGGGGAGGCCCGGAAGTCAGCGTGGCGCCACTACATTTAGAGGAACACAGGAGTATAGCGCTAATAGCTAAAAGAGATCTTGAAAAAGCCCTATCGGGTGAAACGCGTAGACTTACTTGTGTTGTTCCCAACAAAAGACTTTACTCTATTTTAAATCTAGGTACCTAGTTTTACTCTGGAGCCCGCGCGTGATTCACGCTAAGTGCGGGTCTGTGGACTGTCATTATCCTCCTGGAATCCTGAAATATTGGACACCTAGAGGTCTTAAAAAACAAGCTGAAAAAACAAGCTGTCTCCAATCACGCTGACCGGGTTCAGCCGATCCAAACATAGGAATTTTGGAGCAAAGAAAGCAGTTTCCAATCACGCTGACCTGGTTCAGCCGACTCAAGCAAGCAAGAAAAGTTACTAACACTTTGGAGATACTGTTCATTTCTGATAATCTCCTAAAGTGTAAACTATCAAGCCGTTATTAGAGTCATCTGGAAGAGTGTGAGTATAACCTGATAATAAGGTGTTCAACATGATCGCTTAACTCTGATGAAAAATCCTATTATACCAACTCCACGCTGACATTATTTGCTGAACTGTAACACTTTTTTCGATCAGTTAACACAAGAAACTATGTTACAAATACTGTGAAGATCTGACTCAACAACGATATTAACATTGTAACAATTCTGCTGCATCTTTTAAACGCTCAAGCATTTTAACGTTAAATATTTCTCTTTCCACATTTTTTACATTTTTTAAGGTGGTAATCCAATTTTATAAGGGAGACGTCCCTTCTATCTTATTATTCAATTTTTATGTGTAATGTTGTAATTGTATTTACTGTGAGTAAAGGTAATCATTTTCAATTTTTATTCGCATTCCTTGTTATTTGACTAAGTGTGGTGAGAACTTAGCTTTTAGCGCCCTCTTTTTTCTCCTTAATTTTGCCGCTACATTTAGGTCAGTGGAGGAGGATCCAATCGCCATCAGAGTCATCCCTGAAGTTGATGAGGCCCCATTTGAGAGATCACAGGTGAGAATTTGGAGCAGAAGCGGTTACACGACCCTATTGGGCCTAAGGTGAGTCCAGAAGTTTTTGAGATAGGGCTGTGGAAAGGTTCCACAGCCCTATTGGGCCTGATAGGTTTTGTAGTTGGTGGTTTAGGGGATTTTTGTTTCTAGTGTGGGTACTGCTGATTTCTAGGTTAGAACTGTTACAAAGCCCATTCCTTCGCTAGCTGGGAACCCATGTGAGAGTATTGGGCGTGATGATTCTGGAAATCCAGTATATAAGGATAGAGGTTCCACTAAGCCTTATGCTCAGAGTGGTTCTCCCAAGAAGGTTAAGTCCAAGGCCAGGCCACCTCGCCCAGGTCCTTTTATAGGATGAGTGCAAAAAGCATTATAGAAATCTTCCAAAAACCTTCACTAATTGGTTTCAAGCTTTTGGAATATATGCCAGTGTTATGGCTAAGAGATTTTCATATCAGGGCACTCCTCTTTTTTGTTATTTAGATGAGATAGCAGCAGTTCAACACACTTATGGAGTGATGGCATGGTGGATGTATGAAGAGCATTTTCGTCAGCATCTAGCCATAAAGAAAGAGATGAAATGGGACAATCGAAATATGGGGCTCTGGTTGAAGATGATGACACCGTTATGGGCCAAAAACTCTTTTTGGCATTTGCTGGTGGAATGGCAGCAACTGTTTAATTGACGTCCTTAAAGAAGTGTTTTTTCTTCTCCATTAATGAAGGCCAATGCAGATGGGGGTCCTGTTGCAAGTTCAGGATTGAGTGTTCTGGCTGTGGTGGAAAAGATGGAGCCTATGTTGGTATGCCAGTAAACAGGGTTGTAAGGAGAAGGCGGCTGTTCTTTTGCACAGGTTTTATTTTGGCTTTATTATCCCATCTGGTGGTGGTTCTTAATGTTTTTCAGGTAACCTTAAATCAGCTAGGGATTGGCTGCAAGTTGTGAGTGAGAAGCTAAGAAAGGAAGTGGAGATGGGTCTTATGGCCGGTCCTTTCTCCTCCTTGCCTTTTTCTGGTTTGCGCATCTCACCGTTTTTGTGTAGTACTTAAGCCTGAATCTGGAAAATGTTATATGATTCACCACTTGTTCCGCCTGAACTTGCTTTGGTAAAATATGCAGATTTTGACCAGGCTGTTATTTGGTCAAGGCTTGCGGGAAGAACTGCTTTGATGGCAAAGGTTGAAGTTGAGGCAGCTTTTTGTTTGCTGCCGGTACACCCAGTGTCTCATAGGTTATTGAGGTGTTTCTTTGAGGGAGCCTTCTATATTGACCTTTCTCTCCCTATGAGATGTTTTATATCTTGCTTGTTGTCTGAGAGTTTCAGATCTTTTCTTGAGTGGGTAGTTTGGAAACAGTCTGGTTTCTCTTTAATTGTTCATTATTTGGATGATTTTTTGTTCATAGGGCCTGCTGACAGGTCTGTTTGCGCTAGATTACAGGATGTTTTTTTTATCGAATGGCAGTGGAATTTTGTGTTCCTATTGCCTTTGATAAATAGGAGTGTCCAAGTATGGGTAATTAGTTTTTTGGGAATTACTATAGATTCGAACTTGATGGAGTGAAGGCTTCCAGAGGACAACATTTTGGACATGCAGGTGTGTATCCAGTCAATGTTGTCTGCGTCTAACATAAAAATGAAGGATTTGCAATCTTTGTTGGTGACGTTTTTTGTCGCATTATCCCCATAGGGAGATTTTTTTGTAGGCATTTGTTATTGGTTACATTGGGAGTCCGATGCCCACATTATTTTGTATGACTCACAGGGGAACTCAAAAAAGATTAACAGGTCTGGTTGGCATTTTTGAATGATTTCAGTGGGTCAACGTTGATTCAGCCGCCAAAAAATTCCTGTCAAGAGTTAGGACACATAAGGGATGCAGCCGGGGGCATTGGATTTGATGCAATCTTTGGAAAAGAGTGGTGCCCAAATCATGAAAGGAGGTTGGTCTGGTCAAGAACCTAGTTTTCTTAGAATTATTTTCTATTGTGGTGCCATTGTTTGTGTGGGAGAGAGTTTTCGTGACAAATCTGTGTTGTTCCACACAGATAACACTGGGGTGGTGATGGCAATTAACACTATGTCTGCCTCCTCTCCTCAGGCTATTAAGAACACTTGTGTTGCAATGCTTGTGTTTGAATGTGATGGTGATAGGAAGGCATATTCCGGGTGTGAGTAATTCCATTGCAGATGCATTTTCTCGTTTGCAGTAGCAGCATTTTCGGCAGCTGGTGTCGCAGGCAGACGAAGTGGGAAAGGATTACCCAGAGTGGTTGTGGAGGCTTGGCATGGAGGACTTGTCAACCTGAGGTCTTCCTTGGCTCCTAGTTCTTGGACAAATTATGCAAGGGTTTGGTCAGAGTGGGAGGAGATGTTAGCCAAAAAAAGGGGTGGTGGAAGGTTATGGAACAAGTGTGGGCTTGTTGCTGGAATGGTTCTGATCGTGGACTTTGGCCAAGCTGTCTCCTTCAGTGATAGAGAAGAAATTGTTTGTATTGGCATTCTGTCATAAGCTGTTTTTTTTGTGTGTCAGGTTTTAAAATGGTTAAAGATGGCCGGATATACAAAGGACCAACAGTGCCTGGCGTTTAAATATTAAGTAGGTTGCCGGATGTTTTGCCATTTTGCTGTGTAGGTCTAAATCTGTGTTGCTATTTCCGACTGGGGTGGGTACTTGAACTTGTGTGGTCCTTTGTCAGTACATGAAGGTTAGACCACAAGTGTGCTGGTCTTTTCTGATACACGAGGATGGGAGGGCCTTGTCTCATTTTCAATTTATGGCAGATCTGGGTTTGGTCCTTTAGAGGTTGGGTTTGAACCCAGGGGAGTTTGGATCCCATTCTTTCAGAATAGAGGCAGCTACTTAGGCTGCTGTGGTAGGTTTGAGTGAAGACCTTATAAAAGGGGTCGGAAGATGGGAGTTTGGCGCAGTTTCGTTCTTATGTTCACCCTCATCTAACAGTTTAATTCTCTGGACAACCTTTTCATCTATTTTACATGTATTTTCCTTGATCCAGAGTTGATAAAGTTTGCATATAGCTCTGTGTGTATATCTACTCACAGTGTATATTGCAGGTTACCGGCTCCTTCCCAATATGAAAAGACAATATCACAGATTCAGTAAAAAAGTTTGTCTTTATTTGGCTCAACGCAAAAGCGTTTCAACGGTCCCAGCCGTCTTTCTCAAGAGCAATAAAAGTGCTTTACAAACCAAATTGCTTTGGTTTGTAAAGCACTTTTATTGCTCTTGAGAAAGACGGCTGGGACCGTTGAAACGCTTTTGCGTTGAGCCAAATAAAGACAAACTTTTTTACTGAATCTGTGATATTGTCTTTTCATATTGGGAAGTAGCCGGTAACCTGCAATATACACTGTGAGTAGATATTCACCTTTGTATGGTGTATTGTCTGATATTTCAGCACCACTATTTTGCACCTAGAGTTATACAACCGAGGAAGGAAAGGAAAGGAAGATACCAACGACTGATACAAGCTGAACCAGCGCCTCCAGCTAGCACACCTGATATATTCACACAGACCTTGGGAGAGACTGTGGGACGGCTGCGGTTCACCAGAAGGGGAAAGTATTAATACATATTATACACCTGTTTGCATGTAGCTCTGTGTGTATGTTTACCTACACTTCAGCTCTCACAGACGTGGTGTTGTACCTGGTCTAAGCACCAATGGAAAATATGGCTAGAAGTGACTCTTTTTATTCCCTGAAGGATACAGATGATGATGATTTTGATTCACTAGAATTGACAGATGTTTTCGAGCAGGATGTACCCAACACTAAACTGGGAGACTTTTTTATGGATATGGAACATTTAAAAATTAAGGACCAGAAACTAAGATGGGACAAATGGATTCTATCCAAATACCTTATACTGAAAATGGTTCCTAGGAGTTTGAGAATAAATAAATTTCCCACCTATGACATCAAGGACACAGCTTTTATAGAAAGATGGAACCAAACTCTTACTGACTGCTCACTTAAATTGATTGCCTTACTAATAGAGTATAAGGATATATTGCTGGGTGAAGTTAAGAATAGGATCATCCAATTGCAAGCTGAGATGAACCAATATAAACAACATGAGATTTATCCATAGTTTGACGGTATTTTGAAAGCAACTATGACAGAGTCCAGAAAATTGATCATTCAGATAAAACATTCTAAATTTCTGAGGGACCAAAAAGACTACAGGAAAGGTGTAGTTTTTATCTGGCGTAAACGCCAAAGAAGTACATTTTGGTCTAATAAGCCGAATGGTGGTCTGGATGGTCAAAGTTCTGTACAGAAGGGCAAGAATAATAAGCAGGGACATTGGAAAACCAGAGCTCAGGCTGAAGAGACCACCAAAAAAGTAGCACTCGGACTCAGAGCCAGATGTAACGGATGAAGATAGGTTTGCTTCTAGTTTTGAGGCAGATGGTTGCTCCAGCTCTGAGCCAGAGGATGCTGATTCATCATCAACATTAGATGCAGTGGGGGGTATGGCGGCAGCCCCTCAAATTAAAAGCATCCTTAAGGAACAAAAAAATCCAGGGGCCATACCTAAGAGAGGCAGACGTAGAGGATGGGGTAGGTCACATTACCATACTAATACTAGAGAAAACACACAAGGACAGGCCCATACAGATTCTGACACACAGGTTTCTCACTGGGCCCCCAGGCAACCGAGAGGATTGGGGGAGAGGCTCAGTACATGCACCACTGATAGTGGGCAACGAGCACAGATACCCAGTGAGAGGCAACAGGAGTGTACAGAGACAGAAGTACCAATGAAAGAGAATTCTGTAATCAATCTATCCACATACAGGTTAACGGATTCAGAGAGGAAGGTACTAAATTATGGCTTGGGGTTTGTTCCCTCACAAGATTTTGACCTATTCCAAACTATTTTGGATGTGAATAGGCTTGTGAGGGACCTAACATTAAGAAAATACTTTCCAGGCAATGAAACCACAGATAATGTAAGGCACAGAGAGACTATGGTCAACTATGATGATCTTACTTTTTTAGACATCTGTGCTCTCAGTAACTTGGAAGATTTATCTCATGAGAATGCTGAACAGATCATCTTAGAAAGAGCACCATGTAAAATGAAGTCTAGGTCAAACTTCTACTCCATACACACTAGAGGTAAAAGTCTTGAAATATTCATGATGCTATCTAAATCAGAACAAAAGGGTCCCCCTAACCTGACGAGGAGAGAAATAGAAGCAGTGAGTAGCCTACAGAATAACGATTCCATAGTTATTAGGCAATCCGATAAAGGGGGTAGTGTGGTAATTATGGATAAAAGTACATACAAGAGTGAAGCCCTAAGACAATTAAATGATTCAGATGCCTACTTACCATTGAGTAGAGACCCCACTACACAATATCAGTCTCTGCTTAGAGACCTTTTGGATGATGGGTTGGAGATGGGCATCATTGATAGAAATACATTTGACTGTTTACTAGTCGATAATCCGGTGATGCCGATCTTCCACCATCTCCCAAAGGTCCACAAGAGCCTCTCTGAGGTCAAGGGTAGACCAATAGTAGCAGGTATAGGCTCTTTACTAGAGCCTTTATCCAAGTGGGTAGACCAATTTTTGCAGCCCATGGTACATGATCTGCCTAGCTACTGTACCTTAGGGACACCACCCATACACTATCCAAACTGGAAAAATACACATGGGATGACTATTGACGTAGTCTCCCTATATTCCTCAATATTCCATGAATATGGTATTGAGGCCATTAAGTTCTATTTGGATAGGTACACGGGGTCCCCTGACGAACACAAGGATTTCATATTGAGGTGCATGAGACAACCATTCATTATCTTGATGTGACTCTGACAGCAGATCTTCAAAATAAAAGAATTACTTCGTCCCTGTACAGGAAGCTCTGGGCATGTTTTTAAGGGGCAGTTTTTGTGGGCAAAACGCAATTGTACCCTAGAAAGTGACTTTAAAAGAGAGAGTCAGATACTTACAGAGAGATTACTAGCTAGGGATTGCCGTAGAAAAGTGATTAAAAGGGCCCGCGAGGAGGTCCAATTGATGGAGATAGAACAATTGTTTGCCCCTAAAAAAGAAAGCGAGGGTAGAGTGGTTGGTTCCCTGGAATATAAACAAAAACCTTTGTTTGTCACAGCATACTCAAACCAGTATTATCAAGTATGTAACATCATTAGGAAAAATTTACCAATTTTTAGAGGAGACAAACAATTACGTATCTCTTTAGGAGGAGGGTGCCAGTTTATATATAAACGTAACATGACACTTGGTAACATTCTTTCACCCAGTCTATTGAAAACCAATAAAGCCCAGAGCTCCTGGTTACACTTTAAAGGGGCCTTTAAGTGTGGCAAAAGAAATTGCAAGTCCTGTGAGCATGCACACATTTCCACAGCCTTTGTCTCGGCCACCTCAGCTGAGGTGTTCGAGACTAGGGGCTGTGTGAAGTGTTCTAACAAATTTGTGATTTACCTAAAAGAGTGCACTCTGTGCTCTCGACAATATGAGGGTAGAACCACAAGGGAGGTGGGTACTCGAATTAAAGAACACCTCTCTTAGATTAGTCATGATAGAGCAGTGTCGGCACTCTCCAAACATTTTTTGGAGACCTATAATGGCAATGTTGGATCCTTCAGGTGGCAGGCGATCAAACAGATATTGAGACCCCCTCGCGGTGGAGACAAATTCCAGATATTGTCTAGGAAAGAAATATACTGGATTCATAAACTCGGTAGTCTGCTACCTGTTGGGTTCAACTCAGAATTTGATATAATTAACTATTGGCACCACTAACTATTTGGGTTATTAAATATATTACCCCTATTGTTCCTATAGTTTTGTTTTGGTCACTTTTGAGGAATTAAATTGATCCAGAGGTATACCTTTTATCTGGTTTCTTTTCCTCATCATAATTTTTCCTGTTCCTTATCATTTTTTTCAGACAATAATATAGATTAGATTTGTCATGATACAATGTTGACTCATAAGCTTAAATTTAAGTTGCATTTTTTGACTTTGTTTGTTTTTTGAGCACAGATTGTGCAAAACTTCAATTCTTGTCTTGCATATTCGGGTATGTATGCACAATTGTAATTCTGGAACATATTTAAAACTATACAAGTAATATGTGTTCTTCATACCCGGACATGCTAAAATCAAGTGAATATTCATCACACAGGGTATCCTGTTTAATGTGCCCAAGTTTAGTCATACTTGTTGTCTATATTAGCTACTTTTTTGGAACATTGATATATACATTCCTTATCAAAGTGGGTTATTGAAGTTATTTGGTATAGCACTAGTATATTTTTCTCTAAGGACTATATATATATTCTTTGCATTATCACATATGTTTATTTCTTTCATGTAATTGGCAAGAGTCCATGAGCTAGTGATGTATGGGATATACAATCCTACCAGGAGGGGCAAAGTTTCCCAAACCTCAAAATGCCTATAAATACACCCTTCACCACACCCACAATTCAGTTTTACAAACTTTGCCTCCTATGGAGGTGGTGAAGTAAGTTTGTGCTAAGATTTCTACGTTGATATGCGCTTCTCAGCATTTTTGAAGCCCGATTCCTCTCAGAGTACAGTGAATGTCAGAGGGATGTGAAGGGAGTATCACCTATTGAATGCAATGGTTTTCCTAACCGGGATCTATTTCATAGGTTCTCTGTTATTGGTCATAGAGATTCATCTCCTACCTCCCTTTTCAGATCGACAATATACTCTCATATTCCATTACCTCTACTGATAACCGTTTCAGTACTGGTTTGGCTATCTGCTATATGTGGATGGGTGTCTTTGGTAAGTATGTTTTCATTTACTTAAGACACTCTCAGCTATAGTTTGGCACTTTATGTATTTATATAAAGTTCTATATATATGTATTGTACTTATATTTGCCATGATTTAGGTTTCAGTATATTTCCTTTTTGCAGACTGTCAGTTTCATATCTGGGAAATGCATTTTTTTTAGGAAAATGTATTTCTTACCTGGGGTATAGTCTTTTTGCAATTGACTGTCATTTTAAATTCACGGGCAGAATTAGGCTCGCAAGGGCGCAAAATGCCAAACTGTATTGCGTCATTTTTGGCGCGAGATTTTTTTGGTGCTAAGTTACGTTTGATGATGCAAATTCGTCATTTCCGGTGTCTTTGTTGACGCCGAGTCCTTTCACAAGGTTGCGTCTTCAATGACACGAGTGTGTCATTTCCGGATGTTGTTAGCGCCAAAACATTTTCTCTGTTTGTTTGTGCGGAATTCTTGGCGCCAAATATTTTCATAATTTAAACCCCATTCCTATGTGCCTCTTGCCTATTTTCTTTATCAGAGGGCTATGCTGTTGCATTTTTTTCCCCATTCCTGAAACTGTCATATAAGGAAATTGATAATTTTGCTTTATATGTTGTTTTTTCTTTTACATTTTGCAAGATGTCTCAATCAGTTCCTGTCTCAGAAAACACTGTTGGAATCCTGCTGACTGATAACAGTTCTACCAAAGCTAAGTACATTTGTTGTAATCTGCTGTGGTTTGTAATAAATTGTCATGATAAACTTTTACATGCAGAGAATGTATCCATCAGTAATAATACATTGCCTGTTGCTGTTCTTTTAACATCTAATGTATACCTGTGAATTTGTAAGAATTTTTTACTGATTCTATTCAGAAGGCTTTGTCTGCCATCCCGCCTTCTAATAAATGAAAAGGTCTTTTTAAACTTCTCATAAAGTTGATGAAATTTCAAATGACCGACAACATACTAAATTATCCTCTTCTGATGAGGATCTATCTGATTCAGAAGATCCTTCCTCAGATATTGACACTAACAAATCTACTTATTTATTTAAAATAGAGTACATTCGTTCTTTGTTGAAGAAGTGTTGATTATATTGGATATTGAGGAGACTAGTCCTCTTGATTTGAACGCTAGTAAATGTTTAAATTCTGTTTATAAACCTCCTGTGGTTATTTCATAGGTTTTTTTTCAGTTCCTAATGCTATTTCTGATATGATTGCTAAGGAATGGAATAGGCCTGGTACTTCTTTTATTGCTTCTTTAAGGTTTTAAAAATTGTATCCTTTGCCAGCAATTAGATTGGCGTTTTGAGAAAAGATCCCCAAAATTGATGGGGCTATCTCTGCTCTTGCTAACGTACTACTATTCCTACGGAAGATAGTATATCTTGTTAAGATCCTTTAGATAGGAAACTTGAATCTTATCTAAGGAAAGCTTATTTATTTTCAGGTCTTCTTCTTAGGCCTGCAATTTATTTGGCTGATGTTGCAACTGCTTCAACTTTTTGGTTGGAAACTTTAGCGCAACAAGTATCGAATCATGATTTGTTTAGCATTGTTAACTTGATTCAACATGCTAATAATTTCATTTGTAATGCCTTTTTTTTGTTATCATCAAAATTGATGTTAAATCTCTGTCTTTAGCTATTTTAGCTAAAAGAGCGTTGTGGCTTAAATCTTGGAATGCTGATATGACTTCTAAGTCCAGATTGCTATGTCTTTCCTTCCAAGGAAATAAATTATTTGATTCAGCTGGATTCAATATTTTCAACTGTCACTGGGGGGAAGGGAGTTTTTTTGCCTCAAGATAAGATCTAAGGGTAAATTTAAAGCTTCTAACCGTTTTTGTTCTTAAATAAGGAACAGAAACCTAATTCTTCCCCAAGGAATCTGTTTCCAATTGGAAGCTTTCTTTAAATTGGAATAAATCCAAGCCATTTAAGAGATTGAAGCCAGCCCCTAACTCCGCATGAAGGTGCGGCTCTTATTCCAGCTCAGCTGGTAGGGGGCAGATTAAGATTTTTCTAAGATGTTTGGATCAATTCGGTCCAAAATCATTGGATTCAGAATATTATCTCTCAGGGTGTAAGGGATGCTGTATCTTTAAGTGTCTGCAAACCTTATTGGTTACTCCTCCTTTAAATAGCTTAAGCAGCTAAGCAGCATTGCTTAGTTATTCTAATTGTTCCATCTGTGAACACCTGAGAACCAAGCCTCTTTTTCCTAACACTTGAGAAGGATCTCATCTCTACTCCGGACCTTGTATCATTACAGTAGGATAATTTGAACTGGACTTCCAGCAATTCAGTTATTCGGTTTCCAACTTTACAAAGAGTAGTTCTATACCTGGCATTTCTGCTCATCTACTAAGGTAATCTCATCTGCAAGTTAAATAACGCTGTTACCTGCAAATCCTCTCGCTTACAGTTTGGACTACATCTCCCAGAAGCGCTAACCACCTCATTGTGGTTACTTCCGGTTTGGCGAACAGCAGCAGCTCCAGCGGATCTCTCTCACTCTCAGACCGGAGTGGATTTCTAAACTCCCGGTTCACTGATAAATAAGGTACTTGAACTGTACAGCTTATAAAGCTTTCCTTTGCATAATCTTATCATGATATAATCAGTCTGTCCTGTAATTCGTTCCAATACATATCAAACAGGAAATAAGTATAACCTTACAAGTTATTCTGTTCTGGTTCCGTTTCTCTGCTTTATATATTTGGGTATTAACTATTGATTGTCCTGCTCCACTGTAAATCAAATTAGTTTCTCTTGGTTTATCACTTCAAATCATTCTATATTATACACACCACTAAATCTGTGATTGCCTTTCTATATAGGGTAATTAAATTCTGTGGTGGAACAAACCTACTATTTCCATATACTGTTGTGGTTTCTTTAAGGAGATAATACATAATAACTCCTCCTTATACTAAGCTGGTTATTCATCAAACTGATCCTCATTAAGATATCTGTAAATTGAGTTCCTTAAGGTCCAGCCTTACACAGGGGTACAGAATAGGATTCAGAGTAAGACCCCCTGTGAGAAGATTTTTTTTCTCTCACATATTCCAGCAGACTCGGTAAGGCTCAGGCTTTCCTGAAGTGTGTTTCAGACCTGGAGTTATCTAGGGTAATCATGCCAGTTTCGTTTCAGGAACAGTGTCTGGGGTTTTATTCAAATCTATTCATTGTCCCAAAGAAAGTAATTTCATTCAGACCAGTTTTGGATCTAAAAATTTTGAATCGATATGTAAGAGTACCAACTTTCAAAATGGTGACTATAAGGTCTATTCTGCTTTTTGTTCAGCAAGGGCATTATATGCCCACAATAGACTTACAGGATGCATATCTTCATATTCCGATTCATCTAGATTGCTTTCAATTTCTGAGATTCTCTTTTTTAGACAAGCATTACCAATTTGTTGCTCTTCCTTAGCGACAGCTCTAGGAATCTTTTCAAAGGTTCTTGGTGTCCTACTCTCTGTTATGAGAGAGCGGGGTGTTGCGGTGTTTCCTTATTTGGATGATATCTTGGTACTTGCTCAGTCTTTACGTTCTGCAGAATCTCACACGATTCAACTACTACGACAAAGGTTTGGAGGTAATTGGCTTTTTTCTTGAGAGAATTACAAATTTTGATCAGAGTTTACGAGCATATATTCTGGGGGTAACAAAATTCCTATTAACCCACAACTTTTTTTGTTTTTGAAGGTGTTCACTACCTTCAGAGATGTGGGACAGCTATGGGGACAAAATTTGCCCCCTCTTACACCAACCTTTTTATGGGTTGGTGGGAGCTGTCCCACATCTATGGATGTGGTGAACACCTGAAGAAGAGGATTATATAATACAGAAGGTATATTGACAATCTTTTGATCGTCTGGATCATCTGATTTTGGGGGAAGCACAGTGAATTTTCTGGATGTTACCTTGACAGGGTCAGCAGATGGTAAGGTCACATCTGAAGTGTATAGGAAGCCAATTTCTGGAAATAATTTCCTACATGCCCGGAGCTGCCATCCCAAATGAGTATTTAAATTGGTCCTGAAAGGAAAATTTATTAGACTGAGAAGAATTTGAGAGGCATGCTCTGGATTTGGAGGAGAGGTTTTGCAGTAGCGGTTATAGGAGGAGTGAAGTTGTGGCTTCAAGGGAGAGTATAGCAGCCACTAGTAGAAATGAGTTCTTAAAATCCAAAAAGGAGGAGTGGGGAAAATTTGAGGGGGGTGTCCTTCATAACCCAATATAGCAACCAGTTCCACCAGGTCTGTAAAATAGTTTGTAACCATTTTCATATGGTTAAAGCAGATGATGGCCTGGTGGATGTGATTGTGAAGGGTTGTAGGTATGCCTTCAAGAAAGGAAAGAGTATAGGAAATATGTTGGCCCCAACTCAATTGAAGCCTGTATCGTCAGATAGCTTATCATGGTTGCGCTTTAAGGGTGCATACAGATGTAGTTACTCACAATGCACAGCATGTGAGTATCTACAAGTTGGAGAGGGATTTGTAAGTATGGCCACAGGAGAAAAATGTAAGCACTTTTCATGTTTGAACTGTGGAGCATTTTATGCTGTATATCTGCGAACATGTGCAGACTGTGGAATACAGTACGTGGGTCTTATGACCAGAGAGATCAGACACAGAATACGAGAGCACATATCCAGCATAAAAGCAGGAAAATTGACTACCCCCTTGGTACAGCATTTTAAAAATGCACATAATAAAAGTGTCAAATCATTAAGGTGGACAGTTATTGAGGTGGTGAGATGTAGGGACAAACTCTTGGCCAAAAGAAAGGTCTTTTGGATACACAGGCTCAGGACCAGAGGGGTTAAACTCTGAGTATGATGTAATTAATTTCTGGGAATAGTGGCCCTGGGTCTGTGTATTTCAATAGAATATTCGGAATATAGATATCTCTCTTTTAATAAATGTGTGTGAGCCTTCAGAAGTTTTGTCCTGTGTCTCCTCTTTGATAGCCCAAACATTGCACAAGTGTACAAATGTTTAATTATGCATTTGGTATATATTGTAAACTGTATTTTTTATATATCGTATGTTTTACATTCCATTTGCTGTACATGGCATTTGCACTTTAAAGATCGTAGGTATTCTGCCCCCTAGGTATATATATATATATATATATATATATATATATATACTGTATATATATATATATATATATATATATATATATATACACAGTATTGCAGGTTGAACACATACTGTATATTAAGAATTGGTTCCTTACTGAAATGAAGCATTTTTTAGAAATGATTGGATGTAGTATTTCAATATATGCAGCATTATTACTCTTTACTTATAAGCCACTGCTGATTTTGTAATAATAATATATTTCACTGCTTTGTTCTTTGAATATGCATTAGTAACAAATGTTGTTTATTAATTGCTGTAAGAGCGATCATGGGGTGAAATTTGGATCTCACTTTGGGTAATTGTTTTTACCCAATTAGTATGCATGAAAGTGTATATAAGGTCAGATGGGACCTTCGGCTTCCTTTGCCGAAATGCGTCAGCAGCCAGTCCAGGAGTGAGCTTCTTTTCACTCGCATTGCCACTTTGAATCCTATTTGCTATCAGCAGATGTTTTATGGAATGTCTATGGACCGCACAATAAAGTTTCTAATTTTTAATCACACTGAGAGTGCTCCTCATTTAAAGGATTAAGTTTGTACTATTTGGGAACCGAGTGCCACACGTCAGTTGAGGATTTCCCTTGCGGCTGTTTTTTTTCCACCTTTCTACCTACCTACCAATCGGCTGTGATGAAGAAGCCGAGAAGCCGGAATTGAGTGATAACGGCACTCGCCAGTATTGAGTGAGCCGAGGAGGGGACCCATGTCAACCTGGAGGGTTTCCACAGAGGTAGATTATTTACCTGCTTTACCTCAAGTGCCGAGTGAGCATCGAGCAGGAGGTGGTTGGGGTTCCCCGTGGACCAGTCTCTCATCTGGGCGGAGTTTCTCACATAAAGTTCAAGATATCAGTCGGAAATGTAATAAGGTGAGGTGGGTTTAACAAGGTCCCTTTCATACTGTTTTTTTTATTGTGGCTCAGGGGCAATACACTGAGTGAAGGGACATTATATTTGGGAACGTAGCTGTTCATCAGGTGCCAACATAACTTTTGGTTGTTTATTGTCAGGCCTATATAACCACTGCTAATAAAGGGAGTTTTACCTGTCTGGGTTGCTCATGTTGTGGAAATATGACCAAAGGATCTAATTTTTATCATCCGGTAACAGGTAAAAAATATCCGGGGATACTATACGTGTCATACTCCATATGTCATATACATGATTAAATGCCCATGTGGGTGGGCCTATGTCAGAGAAACGACACAGTGTATCCATGACAGGATAGTTGAGCATAAAAGCAACATCAGAACTGGTGATAAAAATGCTCTCTTATCTAATCATTTTCTGTTATCATCACATAATATCAGTCGATTGCGCTTTCAAATTCTTGAGCATATTCCTAAACCACGCAGAGGTGGAGATAGGGAATTATTTTTAAGAGGACTAGATCAGAAATGCCTAACTGTCAAAGGCAAAGTGTCAGCCTTAGTGTGGAGTATTTATTGCCCCTTGTAACCAAAGGGAACTTGTTAGGAAAATTCTATAAAAAAAACACTAGGAGTCAATTTAAGCCAATCACATGGCTGCTAACTCGCACTAGGTGTTAACTAGCATTGATATTGATAGGTAAGTTGTTAACCGGAATGGTTACATATGTCACGATTGGGCAACTATAATGATCCCCACCCTACTTTGTGATTTAGCTTATGCCTCAATGGCCTTATATGTGGAACACTCCTCAGAGCGGTATCCACATCGGGCATAGGAGCGTAAACTCATGCCCCCCTCATGACTTGAACCAATCACTTGGACAAATAGAAAAAGTAACAATAACATTGCCCACATGGAAAATAGGTAAACATAACCCTAGTGTTTCTCCACAATACCAGAGTTGTAGCAATAATCTATATTGTACGGCTGTGACTAGCAACAAAGGTAACCAAATATCCTTTTATGCCACATCCCAATACAGTGTTACATAAGTAAACAGTGCAGTTACTGATGATTATCCTGATCATGTAAATGAACTCAATAATCACAGCGTCATCCAATATTTACACTAGACAAGTCAAAATAGGGCAAGTAAGTTCATTATAGCAAAATAGAAAGACATAGTTACGCCAGCATGATCGTACATTGTATCCACCATCTAAATAACATAGTACATGTTTTCACTGCCATAAACATGTAATTGCTGCATATAGGGAATAAGCCAATTACATATCCTCCAATCACAAGATGTTTACATGAAACAAAACAAAAGAGGCATATAAGTCCTACATTTTAGTATACTGTACATATCAAAGAATACAAAAATGCACACGTTGCAGCAGTGACCAATCCCTGCTTCCTGATTATTATGACACCCTGATAACCTTAGGAATACCACAATCCATCTATGAAACCATATCACAGGAATGAGCTAATACTATCTGCTCATTAAGTCCATGGGGTATCAAGGTGTTGAGCTGAAATATCTACCGGCTCTCTGCTCTGGAGAGCAGTGTTGATGTCACCACCTCTAATACCAAGGGACACCTTTTGTAAAATCCAACATTTGAGATCCAGTTTACCATGATGGATATAGAGGAAGTGTTTAGCAACTGACGTAAGTTTTTTCCCCTTCTCCAGGTCTTTTTAATATTACAAAGATGTTTACCCAAACGGACTCCAGGGGTTCATGTGAGGACACTAGCACTCAATGCAATAAATTGCATAATTTGTTCTACAATTAAATAGACCAATTTTATATATATATATATATATATATATATATATATATATATATATATATATATATATATCCACCTTTTAAAACAAGGGAATTTATCCAACTCAGTGATATTGGTAATATATTGGCAGTATATACAGATACCACATGTTTAGGTACCCCATAGTCCATCTACTCTTAACACTCCTTCTAGCAAAATGACTCGAAACAAATTTATCATGAATTGTTTAACACTCACAAGAGCTGCTAGTGCAATGCTGAATACGGAGAGCGTATTGCTCTCCACATTCAGCAAGGTCTGTCGGACCTGATCCGCACTGTCGGATCAGGTCTGACAGACCTTTGTTAAATAGGCCCTATTTTCTCATTAAACACAAACAGGAAGCAATCTTAAAGTTATGGCAAAAGCACGCAGGCAGGCATGGCCCTTTATAAAATGCCTTGAGGTGTTGTGTTGAAAGGTCTCTCGAAAAATGAATTATGATTGTCGAGAACTTTTCTGTCCATAGTAAAAATGGTGTTTTTACAAGGATCTGAAAACATAATCGCAGATTCAGGAAAGAGGGGAAACACACTTCTGTGCTCACGTCAAATTCAAAAAGTGGCCTTCTTGGTCAGAAAAAGAGCTGAGCCAATAGGTTGTGATTGATCTCAGAGTGCATTCAGCACAGTTACAAGCGGTGTTCCTTAGGAGTCAGTTATGGGGCATGTTATGTTTATCTGCAATATCAGAAAAGGGCTACATTAGAATTTGTGTCTGTTTGCAGATGATACAAAGATTTGTAATAAAATTGATGTTCCACATTGGTGGACCAAATGTGAAGTGATAAAAAAAAACTGGACAAATAACTGTAATCTAAGGTTTAACATCACAAACATGCATTGAGGAAAGGAAAATACAAAGGTTATTTACAGACTCAATGGCACTTTACTTTACAAAAGAGGAACTGGACTTTTGGGATTAATGATTGAGATCTCACTCACCTCAGAGCCAGAGATGATGATACGGATTCCGGCGGCTGAGTCTCCTTCTTTCGCCTGACTGCTTAGTCCTAGTAGGCAAACTGTCTTCTATAAGATGAGAGTCCAATCCTTGTCCTCCTGTATGCTCTGCAAGATTCTTCACAGATAAATCAGAGGGAGTACATCCATATCAAGAAGAGCTTGATGCTCACAAATTGTGGTCTCGGCATAAACAGGCAGTCGTCTTCTTATTTATCAGCCCTGAAGTGGCAGTAGGTAGCCAAGCTAACTCAGCCAATCCAAACTGCGGAAAAGTCGGAACAGTTTACAGACGCCTGCTCCCACAACGGGCTTCAAAGTGCTGGCAGAAAGTCGAGAACTTTTCTGTCCATAGTAAAAACGGTGTTTTTACAAGGATCTGAAAACATAATCGCAGATTCAGGAAAGAGGGGAAACACACTTCTGTGCTCACGTCAAATTCAAAAAGTGGCCTTCTTGGTCAGAAAAAGAGCTGAGCCAATAGGTTGTGATTGATCTCAGAGTGCATTCAGCACAGTTACAAGCGGTGTTCCTTAGGAGTCAGTTATGGGGCATGTTATGTTTATCTGCAATATCAGAAAAGGGCTACATTAGAATTTGTGTCTGTTTGCAGATGATACAAAGATTTGTAATAAAATTGATGTTCCACATTGGTGGACCAAATGTGAAGTGATAAAAAAAAACTGGACAAATAACTGTAATCTAAGGTTTAACATCACAAACATGCATTGAGGAAAGGAAAATACAAAGGTTATTTACAGACTCAATGGCACTTTACTTTACAAAAGAGGAACTGGACTTTTGGGATTAATGATTGAGATCTCACTCACCTCAGAGCCAGAGATGATGATACGGATTCCGGCGGCTGAGTCTCCTTCTTTCGCCTGACTGCTTAGTCCTAGTAGGCAAACTGTCTTCTATAAGATGAGAGTCCAATCCTTGTCCTCCTGTATGCTCTGCAAGATTCTTCACAGATAAATCAGAGGGAGTACATCCATATCAAGAAGAGCTTGATGCTCACAAATTGTGGTCTCGGCATAAACAGGCAGTCGTCTTCTTATTTATCAGCCCTGAAGTGGCAGTAGGTAGCCAAGCTAACTCAGCCAATCCAAACTGCGGAAAAGTCGGAACAGTTTACAGACGCCTGCTCCCACAACGGGCTTCAAAGTGCTGGCAGAAAGGCTATCCGGCTAAGAAGGTGTGTACAGCTAGCTCTAATGTGTAAAGGGAGTGTGCTAGATCTCACACCCAGTCGGCAGCTGAACAACCCCAGCCAAACCAAACTACAGAGAAGTTGGGTAAGATAGCCTGATGCCTTCTCCCACAATAAGCATACAGACTGTGGTTGCTTAGATAAGCGTACGTCACCTTCAACGGTAGTAAGCCACAACAATGCCAGAAAGCATGAGTATGTCCTTAATGGTGTATGGGAGATTGCCTACGTACATTTCACCTTTCAAAGGCTTCTTACAGGCATTTGTATGATCTTGTTCTAGACCCTTCCTTATAAAGGGATCCATGTAATTTTGCCCCCTGGAAATGTGTGCCGGTGAATATTTGTTCCTTCTTTAAATCAGAGAACATTATTGAGTCAAACAGTAACATAATTACATGTATAAGAACCATTAAGACTATTGACAGAATATTTACATTTTAGATACAAAGTGATACAGCAGTATTGACAGTGTCATTAATAAATATTTTCAGTTGTCAGAAATATTTTCTTGATTGTCACAAATAAGACAAATTATGTCAGTTACACAGGGATTATGAGCCCCCATTTATTACAGAAAATTACCTAGATTTAATTCTTCATTGAGGCCATTGGGAGTAAGGGTGTCAAGGTTAAAGATCCACCTACTTTACCATTGCAGCAGGATCCTATCCAAAGCTCCACCCCTAATACCCAACTGTACCTGATCTATGGCAGTTACTTTAAAATCATTGGTTTTAGAATTATGGGCCAGTTTAAAATATCAAACCCAAAAGAAGAAATTTAAGCAGCAGCATGAGTATATAAAACGTAGCATTTATTCAGGCAAAACGTAAAAAGTCCATGGAGGAACAAAGGTACATAGGAAATAACACAGTATACGCGTTTCGGCTAAACGCCGTAATCACTACTGCTCAGAGCCGTTCAGCCGAAACACGTATACTGTGTTATTTCCTATGTACCTTTGTTCCTCCATGGAGTTTTTACGTTTTGCCTGAATAAACGCTATATTTTATATACTCATGCTGCTGCTTAAATTTCTTCTTTTGGGTTTGATGTTTTATGCCTATTTAAGCAGCAACACTTCCTCAGTATGAGCCTTAAGAGTGCGGCTAAGTTTGGAGCCTCCAGGACAAAGGACGATTCAAGCACCTGCATTGGCCTATGACAGACAAGCCTTGAGACGAGCCTTCCATCCTCCAGCGTCTCATTGGTTCACAGGGTGTGAGTGGAAATTCCGGCTTCAGCATGGAGCGGAGTGTATGGAGCAGCACACCAGTGCGGCGTATTTCCATCTGGACCACCTGTGAAGGAAGCACGGTCTTCTTGCAGACAGTTTGGTGAGTGTATTGGAGGCAGGCTGAATATTTCACACACACGTTTGTGCCAGCAGGTACTTTTTGCCTTTTCACACGTTGCTCTCAGCTATGGAGATGTTCGTATATTACGATATTTTTGACACTTGTCACTTCAATGTTTGCTGATTACATGTGGGCAATACATTTATGCTATTGGATGTCCTTTGTTTCCTAGAAAGAACTTTATCCTTTGAATTATATTAACATTACAGCAGTGTCTCCAATATATTAGACTGTTGTCTGCATACACTGCATTAACCCCTTCTTCACCCAGCCTCTCTTTGGTTGTTTTTCCAGTTTAGTTAGGGGACAAAATTAAAGTGTGTAAATCTGCCTAAAAGTTATAATTTCCAACCCCTACACTCAGCTTGGATGCTAGAGTCCCTGCAAAGCATCGCAACTACCCGCCATAGCACTGGAGTGGCATATAACCCTGATGCGGGCAACATCGACAACAGGTTTTTGGGTAGCCATCTTGCGGCCTAAGTGACAAGCACAGTAGAGAGTGTGATCGAGGAAGCTACTTTACCTCTCAGCTGCAAGCCTAATACCCTGCCTACTAATGGAAGCTACGGAGCGTATTATGGAGGAGATGCACAGTTTCTTAGATGGGTGCAGAGATGTGTTCATACACTTACTCCTTATGCCGCCCCAGCAGTCTGCAAAAGCGGTTGTAACATGCGCTACTTTCTCACCGACTCCCGCAATTGCTCCGGAAGATAGGGGGGCCCTGAGGCCCCAGTGTTCACCATCAGCTTACCAGCAGCTACAGAACGCCTTCGGAACAAGGCAGGTGTTGGAAACAACCCGCAAGAACAAGGCGGGCACAGTAGATAAATCGTCCGTGATAAGTCACCCAAGAATCACAAACAACGCCAACATAGCCTACACTGTACCTGATGCAGCAGACCGTAGTATCACAGGGAAAAATCAAGCATTTTGTGCTATGGCTTGTAGTAGCTTCTTGGACCAGCCACGTGAGGATCAGTTTGGTGGAGCGGCGGCAGGGAACGGACTTTACCCTATATGCCCACAAAAGCTCTTCTATCTGGGTGAGTCACTGCAGCACCCTGTATACATCAAAGGCCAGCTTCCCAACAAAGCTAAACGGAGAATACACCCAGCTTTGCGATCTGGTGTGGGATAGAGAACTCCTATTAGCCCATCACACCACGACAGGGAGATGGCTGTACATATTGGAACGTATCAGTTGACTTTTACAGCAAAGCAGCCAGTTGGAGAGGTGGACAGTGAGCCTTTTATTAATTATAAGCGGTTATGGGTATGGCCAGTCATAGCAGGAACTGGACTTATTTGTAATGCCATATATGTGTTTCTTGTCCTTGCTACAGCCATGTTCTCAAATGATGTACTACGTAACTATCTGTATATTGATAGATATGGATAGGCTGCCTTGCATCTATGATGTTTCAATGTTAAGTTGTATTTGCCCTGGAATCTTGCTTTCTAGTGTGGGGGAGTTATTATTTTAGTATGTTGTGCCAACGCATTACCCCTCACCCAGACTTCTAATTTCTCAGAGAAACTATGTGTGATACATTACCATTCTCAAATGACTACACTTATATTTTTGGGGTTTGTGTAATTAATAATATAAGATTCATCCATAAGAGGCATTACCTTTCCTATATTTTATTACCCATAAGCTAACCCCCTAAACTATAGATTTTTCTCAAATGTCCTGCATGTTATCCCACATAATGCTGAATTAAGCCCTATTATCCCCATTGGAGTTATCCCAGTCACTGAAGTGGCTCACGGGTGTTATCTTATATTATTGTTAATAGTTTATTCATTTAGTGACTGGGTCTTAGTGTTGACTGTTAAATTCAGCCTTAGTGTTAGTTTTAGGCTGAAGAGGAACTTACAATAAGCATAAGCGATGTGTGGCATGCTTCTATATACATACATTCATACAGTTTTCTCAAATAGTAACCCTATATAATGAATGCAGGCCTATATGCTGCAGCTTAAACTTGCTGATATTATTTCCTCTACCAGATATCTTATGCACCCACTATCTTTAGTATTTGTCTTACTGTAAAAGTATAGAGTAAGAGTTAATCCTTAACTTCATTTGTATCATCACCTGTTCAGTCTGACATGGGTTACAGACTGCAAATTGAGAGACACTGTAGATTTATATGAAGCCCTAGCAATAATCTATATGTTACTAAACATAATGTGGCATTAAGTGCTAAAATTTTCAGCACATTCATACCATATGAAACTTTATTACTTGCGCTATCTACACTAAATCAGGTAATAACGCGAATCTTAGCTGTAAACTAATCTCCCTAGATAAATGATGTCATAATTATTTGCAATATTAGATGGCTCAATCATTGTTTGTTTATTTGCATGTTGTGTGCTTAATGTTTTTTGAAATCCCACAATCTGTTTCTGGGGCTACAATATCCTTGCTATATGACACCTCAGTGTTTTACAGGATGATTTCCTCTCTGGAAAATATTTTCGTATACTGCAATTATAGTTGCCTGTTTGTTTTGCCGCCTGGGCATAGGGCCCGTGTCTGGGCGGCAGGAAACAGATAACACAACCGGGTGTAGTAGTCTTATTTCATATTTTCATTACACTGCCTAACTAACAGCTGCACTATTACTTTAGTACCACTTCTATTTTTGGACAAGCAAGTATGCCTGTAAGTTGAAGCTGTTTATCACTACTATCCTACTTCACTATATATATGTTTCATTTCCACATGTCTAAACCCCCCAGATTGATACTCTATGTGACATGAATAATTCTATCTTGCCGGATATTCCATTAAGTCCCCACCATAAATTCAAGCCCAGTCTGCCCCATCAAGTTCTATCCTCAATCTTTTAATATAATCGATCTCCCCTATTTCAGCTTGATATATACACTCACATTACAGACCACACTAGCTGGTATCAAATGTTTATATGGTTCCTGGATCTTCATATATGCTGAGACATATCCTTATTACTATCTATTTTCTTCATTCTCCTAAGCCGGATATACCATCAGCTTACTTTATACTTAGCTCACCTCTATTTCGCCTCGGGAGACCAATATGTTTAAGTGACTATATATAAGACTACATTACCCTGGGGCACTAAAACATTTCCACCTAATATCTGCTGCCTATCACACTTATTTATTTACCTCCTCCTTAAACCTTAATGAGCCTTTTAGCTCCTAGGCTACATATCCTACTTATAGCACTCACCTAACCACCACCTCCCCCCCCCCCCCCCCATAATAAACCTCCTATCTTAGGAGGGCTAACTACGCGGCTTATCTTCTCTATGCCGCACCCTAACTATACCCCTGTGCACTACTTTTATTTTCAAATAAGAGCATTTGTCCTATCAATAATATCCCTATAACATTTACCCTAACATACACACTTTTCACATAAGCACGTGATAAAACTATATAAAAACGAGGTTTACTAATGTGATCCATAAGTGGTCTCCTTTGTTTGCATATGCCTTCTTTCCTCTTAATGTTTGTGATGGTCCAAGAGTGGCCTATGATATTATTTAGAAGGCTTCTAATTGTTTGGCATCCTATGTACCCCATGTTTGCAGGATATGTAAATTGTTATCTTTACGTTTCCTTTATGTTTATCTTATCACTTTTGTAATACTGAAACTTTACTGCATGTGAAATGCAAAGCAAGAACCTATCTTTATGAGCAATGTATGCCTTTAAATACACCTCAATAAAAATTATTTTAAAAAAAAAAATATGTCTCACTAAACTAGAGTCCTTATCTTCCTTTTCTATGTCCCATAGATGGTCTAAGACCTTCCTTGTAGGGGGCGTGTAGTTTTGCCTACATAGAAGAGGTCATTTTTTTACGTATCTTATATACCCTACCATTTCTAGCTGTAAAAAAATTAACTCTCTATACGATTGCATGCTTTGCACAAACTACATGGATAGCATCCTGGTTCAGTCTTTAATCCCTGTAACCAATTGCTTGGTGTCTGGTACTCGGACAAAGTGGCTATGCACTATACTGTGACAAAGATTTGGTGCTCTACGAGCTGTCATTTGTGGTTGTGCTATCAATATGGAACTAATCTTGGCATCCATCAATAGTAGATGCCAGTGTTGTTTCATTATTTTTCTTATGTCTCTCCTAGCTTCATTGTATTGTGTTATATACCTCACCGTTTTTGTTGATCTTTTCTGTGTGTAGGTCCTAATAGATTTGTTTGATAGGCCAATTAGGCTGTCCTGTTGTGACGTATATTTTATACACGAGAAACTTTGACTTATAGGTTTTTTGAGCAACTCCTCTCTATAAATCTTTGTGTGAGATCTTTCGATTTGTTTTTAAAGTCAGAATCCGTAGTACAATTTCTATGTGCTCTAAAAAATTGAAATTTTGGGATCCCTCTAATCTGTGCTCTCAAATGAAAGCTTTCTGCTTGCAATAGACTATGTGGGTTTACGATACATTTTCGTATGCAGGCCATTTATTGTTTTGGTTATTGTAATGACTAGAAAATAGATCTCCCTGGGGCTTGAGGTAAGAGTAAATTTAAGATTATATTCTTTATTATTAAGGATTTTGACATGTGGGGGCCTTCAGGCTCGCTGGAATCAGGAATTAAGAAGCAGCGGTCTTAAGACCACTGCTCCTAAACTCGGCCGCCTGCTCTGAGGCTGCGAACATCAATCCACCCGATCAGGTTGATTGACACCCCCTGATAGCGGCCTATTGGCCGCAAATCTGCAGGGGGCAGCATTGCACAAGCAGTTCACCAGAACTGCTTGTGCAATGATAAGCCTGTCGGCATTCAGCGATGTCTGGCGGACATGAACAGCTACAGTGGACCATGTCTGCCAGACATTGATAAATTGGCCCCATGGTCTCAGAGTTTTCTCATTACCATGCCAAAGCAACAGCACATCATTAATATAGGGTAGCCACATTGAGATGTGTTTTGTTGCTAATTCTGTATTGAGGACAACATTATGTTCCCAATATCCAAGATAGAGACAAGCATATGAGGGGGCAAATTTCGCCCCCATCGCCTCTAATTTGGATATAATATTTGTCATCAAATACAAATAAATTATTTGTTAGGGTAAAAAAATAATAGATCACAAACAAAATTGGTATGCAAGTTCAAAGATACTCCACGTTGTTGTAGATCATTAACCTTTCTCAATAAATCTTGGAGAAAAAGATGGTAAATAGCTCACAAAAGGTTTTAAAAAAAATTGTCAATATATAAAGTTGACATTGACAACTAGGAAATATATTTTTTAAGTACCAATAGAGATATGTCAAATAATTAAACACAATTGGTGGAAATTTAAATAGAGACATATATTATAAGTAAAGATATTTTTATCTCTATTTATTGTTAAAAAACAACCAGAAAATGAATTTGTATGTATAAATATAAACTGTGAGAAATTTAAATTTGGATTGTCATAGATGTGTGATTAAATGAAAGTACAAATCTAAAGAAATAATTGATCTTAACACATCCAACCACTCCTACTATCCAAGGAGATAAAAAGTGGACACTGTAATATCTATGACAATACATTACCATGGTAACCTGTTCCTCTAAGCCCATTTATTCCTGCTTCAGTAAGAGGTATATATTTTGGTCTTGGGTACTCTTTTGATGAGTTTTTTGAAGAGTTTTAATAAAGCTCCCCCCATTTCAAAAATAATTTTGACTAATCTCGTTTGTATGAAAAACACCACCATTTTTTATTATCAGCAGATTACTCAATATAGACTTGAAACCCTGTTAAGTAGGGATTTCATTATTTATATTTTCATGACAATAACAGTAAGTCTAAAGTTATCTATGTTAAAAATGACAGTTAACTACTGCTCTTGATGGCCTGAACACAGCATACTAGATTAAATATTAACTCCCTTCTAAAAAAAAAAAGTTTAAAATACCATATTGTGCTGTATTGGTTGTATTAATTTTCTGTAATATTCCCCTAAATTATTTATGACTCTGCACAGCCCAGTTTCAGTTCACAAGCTTTTAGTTTTGTATCTCTCTTTGAACCCCCCCCCCCCCTATAATTTAGGAATTGTTTTCATAAAATTGTGAGCTGCTTATAAGATGGATGTAAAGGGAGAAATATATGTCCTTATATCAAATCAATTGTACCCTGGCAGGGTCCCCAATACAAAGTCTCAGATGTCTTTCCGTTGCAATACCAAAGGACACATTTCACAATGTTTTTGTCGTTCAGGATGGGAATGTGGTTTTAACACAGAAACAATTCTTGTACATAAACCACATCAGTACTCATGTCCTTCAGCTACTAGCAAAAGAGTTTATCTGAAGTGTCAGCTTTCCGCAATAATTACACTTCTAGTTTAATTTGAGTGAAAGAGTAGCAATATTATTGCCAATAGAAAATGTCAGGAAAGTTACACTCAGACATTATTATTTTTTTTTAGCAGATTATAGGGTTTATTCCAATCTTTCCAAAATTATCCATCGATAAAAAACCAACAGAATTAACTGTTATTAAATAACTGAACAAAACAATGCTCTGTAACCAGATCAGTGAGCCGCCCCAAATACACAAATCATAATCTCATAATAAGCATTCCTTATAAAGTTATTATGCATATAGTCCGCCTATTACAGTAAACAGCTTTAAGCAATAATCCACACATTAAAAGTAGAATAGAGAAAAAGAGCTGCAACTCACTTTTAAGTGTCAAAGTGATGAATGGCGTTGTGTTAAATTTCAACGATAGGCAAGAGGATTATGAGAGAGCTCTTAGTGAGCCTCCACAGGGGATATTGGCTCCATTTATCATTGTTTGGAGAAATCCGACTTTCAGTTCTCCTATAAGTTCTCCGCAACTCGCCCTCTGTGAGGCGCACCTGTGCGCCAATATTTATAAAAAAATGGGTCGTATTATAACGCCGTTTTCCAAAGTCGAGATGCGGCGTATTAATGATAAATCGCGACTATATTATTAGATATGCGCCTAATTTATCATTCCTTCATCGTAAAAATGTGCATATTTTTGTTCTTTTTCTTTTTTATTACTGTATTTTGTAACCATCTTTTTAATACAATGTTATCTATTTAGATTGGTAATTTGAATTGAACAAAGGTAGAGATTACAAGTAATTTGTTTTGGTTTATCCACTGTACACACCCCTTGGAGACCTTTATCTACTAATCCACTTTATTTTTCACACGTCTTACATATCACAAATTAATTGTTTTTGTTTATCTACTTTACACACCACATGCAGACCACTACTATTCCTTTTGATTTTCAACACGTCTTACATCTTTACAAACTAATTTATTTTGGTTTACCTACTTCACACACCCCCTGTAGACATTTCACTACTATTCTATAGAAAATTTTAAGGGTCTTACATTGACCTCTAATTTTGTTAACCTTTCATTAATAATAAATATGTTTAAATTTATTAAAGACAGTAATTGGACGACAATTGTTTATATTTGTGAAATTATATATTCATTTATTCTCAATATAAAATAAATAAAAAAAATGTTAATAGCACATTCATAATTTTTTTTATTAATATAAATACAAAAGTTACATCTTTTCATATTGCAGCCTCATTTTTCTGACAGCTGTGTATCCTCTGATCAGTCCAGTTTCAGCTTTAAGAAGGACTTCTAGGAAATCTTTTTTGCTGATTAATATTTTACCATCATCAGGCACTAAAGCAAAAAAAAAATATATATATATATATATAAATAGATATTAATTAACTATTTTTATTCTTTTGAATTGCATTGCTAGAAAGAAAGATAAAAAACATATCTCTCACTAAAAATTAGCAACAGTATTAACACAGATTATAAAATGCACGCTCACTTACCCCAGTCATAATATTGAGGTGAATGAGACTCCTCATCTTGCACCTCTAAGTTTCTTACAGTTTTTTTGATTTGCTGTCAATAAAAATAGTTTTAATTGAACTTATTGATTGTTTAACTATTGACTTTATCTATCTCAAAATCTTTTTTCTCTTTTTCTCTCTCTCTATGTTTCTCAATATCTCTCTATAATCTTATATTTAAATTTATAAAAATAATTTATTTCTATATTTCTATGTTATTTCTATATTCCTCTCTCTCTATATATATCTATATACCAATATATAAATGTGTGTGTGTGTGTGTATATATATATATATATATATATATATATATATATATATATATATATATATATATATATATATATATATATATATATATATATATAAACACATATCATTTTTGTGTATAAAAATATATATATACACATATAAAAAACATTGATATATATTTATTACTTATTCTACAAATTACTCAACCTGAAACAAAGGGAGATAGATTATAAACTGCATGCCAACTACATAGCAGATTATTACAAAATAAGGATGATACCCAGGGGCCTAAGAATGAAGAGCATTCCAACTATTGGTAGGAACAACACAGAATTCTGCAAAAAATGGTGCAGCATACTTAATAAATGCTCCTTTGACTTGATGTTACTCATACAGGAGGAAGTTACCAGACTAAAGAAACAGATCGGAATGGAAATTGGAGCCCTTGAACAAAGCAAAATGGACACATTACGCAATGACCCTAAGGAAGATTGGATAAAGAAACTACAAGAGAAAATTGACAAATACCAACAAGACCTAGTCAACTTCAAAAATAAAAAACAACTTACAGTGGAAGGAGACTATAGGGAAAAGAACGTCTATGCATGGCTCACTGGAAAAGCTCCGAACAGGAGATTCAACAGAAACAGAGCCACTAGCAAGCAGATTAGCACCATTGACAGTAGCAGAGCTGATTCAAGTGACCAGGATGCTGAAAATGCCGGAACTAAAAGAGACAACAAGTATAAAGTAACATCTAAACCACCCACCCAGGTTCAAAAAAAGGGAGGAAGAAAAGATCAAGAACCCACACCAGAAGGGGCAGAGAAACAAAGAGTAACCCGGTCAGGCATGGCCCAGAGGACATAGTGGTTAACCTCAGCTCAAGAACAATCACAGAACTAGAGAAGGAAGTCCTTAACAAAGGTCTCAGCTTTGTACCCACTCCCAAGACGGACATGTTCATCAACCATGTTGAACTCAACAGATTGCAGAGACAACTTAAACTAAAAGACTACTTAAAGACTGAAATACAGACAAGTGATAACCCTTTTTATACTAAAAGTAAGTTTGAACCAGTGAACACACATCCAGCTATCAAAACCTATATAAAGGTCTGTATGCAGGAAATCGAAAAGACAAACAAGAAACTTAAAAATAGAAGACAAAACCTAACCACAGCACAGAGAAAAGCACTCAAGAACTTGTCAGAAGATACCACTATTGTCATACGCCCAGCTGACAAGGGCGGAGCTATTGTTGTAATGGACTACACCTACTACAGGGATGAGCTCCTCACCCAACTACAGGACACTATGGTATATAAAGCATTAACCATGGTAGACGACATCATCAACATGGCTATCCAGAATAGATACATTGATGAAAAGCTTGGCGAATTCCTCACCACCACCTACCCTAAGTGTCCTATTATATATACGGTTCCCAAGATCCACAAATCACTAACCAGCGCTCCAGGAAGACCCATAGTATCTGCAAGAGGATCTCTATTCCAACCCATAGCCCAATACATAGACCACTTCTTACAACAGACGGTCAAACGAACAACCTCTTTTCTTCTTGACTCAAAAACATTAATCACAACGTTGAGCTCAATGGCCAACATCAAACAGGACAGCTTCTTTGTGACCCTTGATGTCAGTAGTCTGTACACCATTATTCCCCATGATGTAGGCATCACTGCTACAAAGGACTTCCTCACCAAAGACACCATGTATTGTGGACCACCTATCGAATTCATCTTGGACTTGATTCACTTATGCCTCACACATAACTACTTCAAATTCGAGAATAAATTCTATCTGCAACAAGTGGGCACAGCGATGGGTTCGAACATGGCACCAGCCTACGCTACCCTATTTATGGCTTGGTTTGAGGAAGAGTATATCTACCCTAGAGATATGGACAAAATCAGCACGTACCGTTGATACATTGACGACATCTTCCTGATCTGGAATGGCAGCGAAGAAGAACTCATACAATGGTACAATGAAACTAACAATGCACTTCCATATGTAAAGTTCAAGATGGAATACCACAAAGAAACCATCCACTTTCTTGATATTGAAATTTATAAAGACAAGACCAATACCGACATAAAAATAGGTACGACACTCTACTCAAAACCCACTGACCGAAATTCCCTCTTAACAGCGAACTCCTACCACCCACCTGCGCTAAAGAAAGGAATAATCAGGTCCCAAATGCTGAGGGTGATACGGAACAATAGCAGCAAGACAAACAAAGAAACACAACTCAAAGCTATGAGCCAAAAGTTTCTACAAAGGGGATACAGACACACTGAAGTTGAAGCAGTCATGAAGGACGTCTGGGACCTAACACAGAGTGATCTACTCAACAAAACCTTTGAAACAAATACCAAAGAAAAACGTATGAATATGATGGTCACATTTAACCCCACCAGTAAATCTGTCCAACATACAATCACCAAAAACTGCTTCATCTTGAACCAGGACCCTACGCTTCCATTCTATAACCAACCACCACCCAGAATGGTATACAGCAGAACAAACAATCTTCGAGATGTTTTAGTCAAAACTACATTTGAACCTGACCAGGTACACAAAGGATGGCTACCGACACCCAAGAAGGGATGCTTCAGCTGCGGTAATTGTGTTACCTGCAACTCCTTCATTACAGGCTCTAAATTCCACCACCCACACAACGACAGAACGATACAGATCCAACACAGATTGACATGCACTACTGAATTTGTGGTATATATCATTATCTGTCCCTGTGGCCTGTACTACGTCAGAAAAACGAGCACGTCCTTCAAAGAGAGGCTGGCCAACCACCGGAGTGCCATTAGAAAAGCCATTAAGGATAAAAAGAGAGAACAACCCGTAGCACGACATTTCATGCAACAGGGCCACAGTGTAGCCATGCTCAGATCTATCCTAATAGACTGGGTACCACCCCTAAAAAGGGGGGGGCAACAGGGACAATGAACTCCTTAAACGGGAGGCAAGATGGATACATCGACTGGGAACATTGATACCCAAGGGGCTTAACACCAGCATTGACTTTGCCTTGTTTTACTGAGGTGCTGAATCCTGTTGTATACTTAATAACGTCCTGTGTGTATATATATATTACTGAATTTTGCCCTGATAGTATCTACCCCCTTCTCCCTATTGTACTTATCTCGCCAGATACCTTTGAATTTACACATCACCAATTCTTGTCCTATGACATGTATATCCTGCTACAGTTCTCTTGGTATATGGTGCTTGGTGTCCCTTGCATGCTCCTCATGTCCTGCATACATACATTTACATGTTTTTAATCGACATACATTTCCCACATACTGTTCCCACCCATAGTCTGTGCTTGGGTTGTAAACCAATTGGATTAATTTTTTGTCTATTTTACTGTCCAGTTATTTTGTGTTTTGTTGTTTTTTTACATTATTGTTCTTTTTTGCTTTTTCTTATTGACATATCTTTCACTTTTGATTTTGGCATAACTCTTTTTGTCCTTGCTATCATTGACTATTATCTCCTGTGTAACGAATATCCCTTCAATTCAATATTACCCATTGTGCTGTTAGGGTGTCTGTGTATTCATTACACTAACTCTGGCTATGCCTGTTGCTATGGCAACTCGTGGCACACACACACATCACTTTTATTTTCATGTTTATTTTTGCTTTTTATTTTTGCTATCTTCTCGCTAATTTGGCATGGCATATACAGCCCTGATAACATGGACCTCTATCTCCTATCCCTGCTACACCATACTGCCCATTAGCCAATAGAGGGCACCTGCGCAAACATCGCATTAGCTTTGGTTATGCCTGTTCCCATGGCAACCAGTGACACACTCCCGCGCCTCGCGCTACGTCATCCACAGCGGACCCATACCGGGTATTTAAAGGCGGCGCAGAAACACAATCTGCTCACCGCTGACCGCTTGACTTTGAGACATTGGAGATAAGTCCACTTGTTTGCGGTCTGCCACCGCCTCGCTGCATACACATGTTACTTGCAGCACTCTGCCACCATTTTGTTTACAACCTTTTGCACGCTAGATTTATTTGCTGTCAATTGCATGAAACAGTATATTTGCATCATTAGTTGCCACCACTCCTGAGGAGATTTGATGTTAAGTCTTTTTACTGCTAATGCTTTGCCCTTCTACTTGCACATATTGGGATTGGGAATATTCATAGTACGTGAGCCCTTTATCTATTTTTACCTATTGAACACAATTACCACCCCTATTGTGTTTTTTAAGATGCTATACATATGTTTACTTCTACTAATGTGATACACATCACCCTTATGACCCATGTTGATTTATCTTTTTTTGCATAAGAGACACGTCTCATGCCCTTTTACAGGTTATTGTCATTTTACTTTAGTCACTTTGGGGATGTGTCAGTATACTTTAAATGCATATTTTTCATAGTGAGTTGTAACTGATGACTCTGTGATGCTATTTGCTGTCTTGCATAGAATGTAAAGCCTCTGGCCTCCTCACATAAGTAACCTATTACTTATTACTCTTTTCTGAGACAAAGCTCACTATGTATACTGTTCCTATGTGTTTGCATATGTTAGTTATCTCTTTTCTTTTAAATGCTTTCATTTTCTGTCCCTTTTGGGACCTTATGTACAAGTCTTTAAGCTCTGTAATGGGTCTTTTCCCCTTTGATGAATTTCACATTTTCCTATACTTTTGTATTTTCTGTATATAGAACAAAGGTCCCTGCGAGGACCGAAACGTTGACTGAACCTATGAACCAATAAAAGTACTTTTTGCTTATTAAGACCTGTGAGTGCCTCTTCTTTTTGAGAAGTTTCTACCTATTTACCATAGAGTGCACCCAGGCGTATACCACTAACAGTGAGTGCTGGGATCCCCAAAAAACTTGTGTATATATATATATATATATATATATATATATATATACACACACTAAATTTTAAAATATATGTGTATATATATATATATATATATATATATATATATATATATATATATATATATAAATATATTACTTATCTATAATAAAAAATAACAAAATTTCACCTGATGTTCCTGGATGATCCGCCTCTTCATCATGGCCCAACTCGTCCACTTGGTCCAAATCTTCTTCATTTTCATGACTAAGATTATTATCCTCCAGTTCATTGTCATTGCACTCTTGATTAGAATCATCGTTTGTAGGTTCTTCATGTAATAAAAATATTTTATAATAATTTATATTGAATATCCAATATCTAATTAAAAAGACTGGAACTTAGAATATTTTTTCGAAATTACCTGGAATGTTTTCAATTTCTTCCTCTTCTGGCTCATCCCTCATTATTATTTGCATTGCTATTATCTATTGCTTTGTTAAAAAGTCAAAATATAAATTTAAATTAATATGTTTCTTATATAATGTTTAATTTTTTCAAAATTAAAGTTACTTCATTTATACCTGTTTTCCATAAAAACAGAGGGCAATGGATCAGATTCCCTGCCAGAACTAGAAGATGTCTCAATGGGGCAAAGGTACCTGGGCGCTCTTCTTCTTTTGACTATTAAAAAATTGAAAATCACACATGTTCCAAAATGTATTATACAAAATGCATTCACTCAAATACTTTGTATGACAATCCAAGAAAAACTTTATTCAATCAAACATTATCTTCTTACAAGGCTATTCTTAATCCTTTTATCGTCTCACTTTTTGATATTATTTAGAATATTCCAAATGAAATGTTTACTTTTGGAAAACTGGAGATAACAATATTTGATAACTATGAGATAAATATATTAGATTGTGATGTAATGCATTTATATAATACAATAGTGAAGAATAAAAAACCCACTTTAATCGCGATAAAGCACCAATAACATTGCTAATAAAATTATTTAAATATCGAAAAATATTTAATCATGTCTAACAGTATTGTATTATTAAACTACATTACTATGTATAATGCTTACATTTTTTAAGATAACTCTTTATCAAAGTCCTCATTTTCGTTTGCCTCCAGTACAAATCGTTGTATCTTTTCAGACATTGTTTCCTTGTTCTTTTTTGCCCAGATACTCTCCTCACTCTTCGCACTATCTCACATAGAATTCTGTTTCTTTTGTCCTGATCCAAAGTGAAAATCCCTTTTTTCTTTTGGGGAACATATTTATCCATAGTATAGGAAATAATTAATAATTCTCCAATCGAGAACTTCTTGGATCGTGGCATTTTCAAAATAATCTTCAAACTCTACTCACTCACGGGACTAATTTTGTTTATAAAATGCGCAATTTTGTAACCTAACGCCTATTTTTTCAATATCAATAATTTGGTTACATATTTTTTATAATAGTATCAAAATACTTGTTTTAGTATACATGACGTGTTTTTTTTTAAACATTATAATTAAATTGAAACTTCTTATAGAACTGCGCAACAACAGCACTATTTTTTTGTCAACAGTAACAAATGTTAAATGTAACCGTTGATAAGGTGAAATAAAAAACAACATTATATCACAATGTAATGATTTTGAACATAAACATTGTTATTCATAACCCGATTATCTTTATTTACATGTTACATTTTTACATCTAAAAAAAAAGCAATAAAAATATTGCATTGGAAATCCATGTATTCCATATGAAATAAAAACTGCGACATAGGTCTTTCTAGAACATAAGTATACAGTATACGCCCCTTTTCATCAACTACATAGATACTTGTTTTGAAACCGTTATAAAAAGACAACTTTAATTTGTATCAAAACTATTGTAATTTTTTGCGCTCTTTAGTATCTCATTTTTAAAATGGCATCTGCCCAAGCTGGAAAGACCAAAAGTGGGAGAAGTATAATGTTTACTCATCGGCAAAATTGTATTTTGGTAGAATCGGTTATCGAACACTACGATGAAATTATTGGGTACCAAGCCAGAACTGTAAACCCAGAGAAAAAAAATCTATTTGGACACAAATCAGTAGATCTGTTTCAGCAGAAGGAAGTTTTCCAAAGGATGTAAGGGCATGTTGGAAGCGGGTAACTGATATTAGAAAAAACATTAAGAAAAAGGTTGGCAGAGAAAAGCAATCTTCCAAAGGAACCGGTGGAGGCCCCGGATATAGGGCAGAATTAACAGACTTTGAGCAGATGATTTATGCAAGGATGGGTGATGCCGTTGTGGTTGGCCTGGATGTTCCAGCAGACACTATGGATTTTAGAGGTAAGTTAATGGTACATTAAACCCAGATTTTTTGGTTCATGATTTAGAAAGAGAAATAACTTTTATACATCTTGATTATTGAATTGTAATTTGTATTATTCTATTGATATTCCTTGATGTTAACTATATATAAATATGCTCACTTATATGGTGTTTCTTTGATGCAAAAAGAAGCTTTGTGTGATTGGCTCATGTGCATTTTTTTTTTTATTTTGCAACTAAGGATATGTAGAAAATGAAGACAGGAACAAGAAATTGGTTATGTTTTTTAGATTTCTATTCTCTATCTAAATTCTGAAATCGAATTTTTGTTTTTGTTGGACTATGATAATATTGTTATATTTTGGCTGTTTTTTTTTTATCTATAATTATCTAATTTTAATACACGTATATTTGTATTATTAGAGCAAGAAGATGAGGGACATGAGGGAGAGGGGATAGATGCACAGAAGGATCAACCTTTTGAAAATGAATATACCTCTCAAGAGCAACAACCATCCACCTCCACAGTACAAAGAGAAGAAGGGGCGAGTAAGTGCTTTTATAAAAACAAACTATAGTTATTATATATTTTAATTCAAGATGTATTCAATTAGTTTACATGCCGAGAGCAGTGATGATAATTTATTGGGTAATGTATATTTTGATTTTATAATCAATGGTGTTAATTTTCTAATAGAAATGTAAAGATTGCAAGAAGAAAGAAATGCAATATTAAAAAGCAGATGCAGAATTTAAAAGGGATTATTACACCAAAAAATTAGAAATTTTGAATAGAAGATTTTCTAACCAATAATTACTTATTAATATATTTTTTTTTGGCACTTTATTGTTGAAAATAAAGTTTTGCATGTTGAAAAGTTGATTAGTTAGTTAGTTGATTAGATTAGCAAAAATGTTTGTTTACAAATGTTCAATAAGTATTTGCTATTAAAATTCTATGTAAATCTTATAAAAAATACAAGATGTTGTTTTTTTTCAAAATTTTATTCAAAGAATATTATTTAAATTCTTTAATTAACCAATAAACAAAACTTTTTTTCATCTTTATGATTAAATAACAGTTGTGATGATCTTTATTCGGGTCCAATTTTTACACAAGTCCTGTGTTATCCATGGTTTCTGTAATACAATGTGAAAGGAAATTAGAAATTAAGACAAATAATACACATTCTTTGCAAAAAAATAAACAAATAAGAAAAATAACTTACATGAAAAATATCTTTCAATTATTTCCATACGGTTTTGAACACCGGCCCTAGTAGTGTGCCTGTTTAATATGTCTTGGGGGGCATAGATGTCATCAGTATGATCCTCAGGACACAATTCATCTTGGTTTCCTTGAGATATTGCAATATTATGCAAAATGCAGCATACTAGAATAATGTCATTGCACTTCTCAGGTGAGTATTGCAAGTCTCCCCCTGACCTGTCCAACACCCTAAATCTCATCTTTAACACACCGAATGTTCTCTCTATAGCACTTCTTGTACTACGGTGTGACTCGAATTTTATCTCTGCCCGTGTATGAGGCGATGGCACTGGTGTCAAAAGCCAAGGCCTACACGAATAACCACTGTCACCTACAAATAAAGAAAAATGTTCCATTTTATTACATTGTAAAACAATACCTAGTAAATCTATATGTTCTTCCAGCAATACAGAAATAAAGAAATAAAATAAATATAAAAAATTAATAAAAACAATTCTAAAAAAATATTCAAAAAAATAATGAAATTTGTCTGAGAAGGAATATACCTATATAAAAATTCAATGTCCTTCAAATTTGAAAACCAAAATTAAACATAACACACCAAAAAATATAAAGTTAAACTCACCCAATAGCCAACCATGTGGCATGTCTCCACGTTCAAACGATGTAAATAATGCAGATTGTTTGAGAATGTGGTAATCGTGGTAGGAACCAGGAAATCCTGACCGCACAGCCCAAATGTTTAAGTTGGCATCACACACAGCCTGAACATTCAGTGAATGGAAGCTTTTGCGATTCCTGTATTGCTCCTCCCTTAAAGATGGTGGTCTTAAAGCTATGTGGGTGCAATCAATGGCACCGAGCACATTAGGCATACCAGCAAATTGATAAAATGATGCCTTAACTGTGTGCCATTCTTGAACATTCCTGGGCACAAAAATAAACTTATTTAGATGTTTCAAAATAGATTTCAAAACAATTCTTAGATGCCTGCAAAATGAAGGCTGGCTAATGCCAACCACAGCACTAGAGACTCCCTGAAACGAACCGATAGACAAGAAATGCAAAACTGCCAATAATTTTAAAAGTCCAGGTATCGCCCTTGTTCTTCTTGTCCTAGGGTCAATGTCATTTTGGATCAGAGAGTAAAGATTTATTATACTCTCCCTATTTATCCTAAATCTTTGTTTAATCTCCTTATCAGAAAATGGCTTGTAGTCCACACCGGGGTAAAAAAACTCTGGTCACTCTTTGGCGTCTCCGTAAGGGCATATTACCATCATCAAGACGATTTTCACGGCGCCTTGCCAAAGAAATAGCAGCCAACAGTAGAAAATATTCCATCTACTCTCTCGAAAAAAATGAAGTAAATGAAATGTTCTCCACAGTGGGTAAGGAGAACTTTGGACGGCGTAATTGTAGGAGAATATTAGGTTCTCCCATGGCGCAAAATAATGATAAATATGAAATTTGGCGATCAGTCAGTCGATTTGATGAAAATACGACCGAAAAAGCGCTGTTTTAAACTTCAATTGGCGCACATGTGCGCCTTGGCGAGATCGAATAGAGTGGTCGGATTTTTCGGTCGTAAATCATTTTTTTGGGTCGGATTTTGATTTAATAAATGGGAGAGAATTTACGCCGGCGTATTAATAGGCGCAAATGTAGGAGAATTGCAATGATAAATGGAGCCCTATATGCTTAGGGAGAGCCCAATGGATGTTCAAAACAGTATGTGCAGCAACCAAGTAAACAATCCCAGACCGTCTCAAATCCCTAAGATTCATAAAACTTTACTTTTATTAGTACAAAGGATAAAAAATACAGCATGGTCAAAAATTCAAATAGGTGGGCACCTTTAGTTTGTTTTATCTATTTCCCTTTTGAATGCTGTATTTTTTTTTAATCTTTGGTACTAATAAAAGTGAAGTTTTATAAATCTTAAAGATTCGAGTCGGCCTGGGATTTTATACTTAATGACTGCACATACTGTTATTAAAGGGACATTAAACCCAAATTTTTTCTTTCATGATCCAGATAGAGAATACCATTTTAAACAACTTTCTAATTTACTTATATAATCTAATTTGCTTCATTCTCTTGATATTATTTCCTGAAAAGCATATCTAGATATGCTCAGTAACTTCTAATTGGTGGCTGCACGTATTTGCCTCATGTGATTGGCTCACCGATGTGCATTGCTATTTCTTTAACAAAAGATATCTAAAGAATGAAGCAAATTAGATAATAGAAGTACATTGGGATGTTCTTTAAAATTCCGATTATCCTAGTATTTGAAGGTATAATCTAGATTTTATTAAAGACACAGAGACGAGTATTTTTATGCATTACTCTTTCTTTACTACTCAATGCAGCCTTTTAAAGAACAAACATATATAAGATAAATAACATGCACATAATAAGAAGATAACATAAGCTTATTATAGTGAGAAAAAACAGCCAATCAGCACATAATAGAATAGCCTATAAACAGAGCACCCAATTAACATTCTTCCTCTTTCTAGTTGATGCTCAAAAGGAATAAAATATTAAACATCATGAGAAGACCAAAAAGTCCGAAACAACAAAGGGTGATAAACGCCAACTTCTTGTAGAACTGATGGAAGGAAATCCATGGAATGTTGAATTTGATAGAAGGCAACGTAGGTGTCCAGGGTTCAGTGGATGAAAGCTGAGACTTCTGAATCGAAGGGAAGAATCCAGAAGATGAGAAAGGATTGGAATCACATGGATACTGTTAAAAAACAAAAAGTTAGTAACACATAATGATAGCTATCAGGGTGGGAGAAACACCATTATCTATGTGAGGAGGGAAAATACTCGTCTCTGTGTCTTTAATAAAATCTAGATTATACCTTCAAATACTAGGATAATCGGAATTTTATTACAAGACCAGAGACTCCTATTTTTATGCAAGTTTAAAGTAATTAGGAGAATAAATTAAGCGAGGCATGTTGAATGGATCTGAAATAAAATTGTTTAAAAATGGAATCAGAAGACCAATCTGCAGCATTTAAAATCTGTTGGAGAGGAGCCGCTTTTAAAAAGGCTTTTGAAGCAGCAGAACCTTTGACAGAATGAGCTGTGAAAGAAATGTTGATACCAGCCTCTTTCATAACCCATTTAACCCACCTAGCGATAGAGGTAGAAGTAATAGGAGCATGGGGAGGGACAAAAGAAATAAGCAGTTGATTATGGTTAATTTTCCTAAAATTTAAGGTTCTAGATTCATATGACTTTAAGCATTCAACTACACACAAAGAAGGTTCGGAAGGAAGGTAAGGGTAGAAGATGGAAGTAGATAAAGTTTTTGTTCTGCGAGCAAGAAAAAAGGTGACTCCTTCAGGGGAGAAGCGTTTAGAGTTCCAATCCAAGGCTTTTACATCAGATACTCTTCTGAAAGAAATAAGGCATAGAAGGGTAGCGAGTTTAGCGGAAAGTTGTTTTAGAGACAGCAAGTTATTATCTGGCCAGGATTTGAAAAGAGAGAAAATTAGGTCTACATCCCAGAAAAATTCATGTTTGGGAACAGGAGGGCGCTTTAATCTAATGGCTTTAAGAACTCTACAGACTAAAGGATGTTTACCTACAGGCGAATTATTGATTAAATTATGTCTGGCTGAAATAGCAGATCTATGGACATTAATTGTTCTGTATGCTAGACCTGAGTCAAAAAGGTGAGACAGATAATTAATGATTTCGGTTAAATCCGAAGAAACGGGATCCAAATCCCTTCGCAAGCACCAGCTAGACCATTTTGACCATGCGGCAAAATAACATCTGCGGGTGCCTGGAGCCCAAGAGTCTTGAATGAGGGATCTAGCTCCCTCCGAAAGGCCTCGGAGAGACCAGGGTCCCCTGATATTGTCCAGGCTATCAGAAGAAGAGAGCCTTGGAGAATTAGACTGTGAAATTCGCCCTCCGGATTGACTAATAGGTGAGGAAGCGGAGGAAAAAGAATTGGAAGATTGATGGACATCTCCAGGAGGGAGGGATACCAAGATTGGGTTGGCCAAATGGGAGTCACTATGGTTAGGCAAAGGAGATCCCTGCGGACTGTTGAAATTGTCCTCGGGATCATTGAGAATGGAGGGAAAGCATAAGCTTTCTTGGAAGGCCATGGTTGAAGAAAGGCATCTATGGCCGCAGCTTCCGGGTCTGGACGCCAGCTGAAGTATGGGTAAATTTGAAAATTGGTCCTGGACGCAAAAAGGTCCAAACAAAAAGGACCTCTGAGTGATTGAAGGAACAAAAACATTTTCCTGTCTAATCTCCAATCGCTTGAATCTGTCAGATGACGAGATCCCCAATCTGCAGCTGCGTTTGATTGCCCTGGAATATATTCCGCTTTGATAGAAATATTCCTGTCTAAACAAAGGTGAATAAATTCCTTGGTTATGTTGGACAAATTCCTTGATTTGGTGCCTCCCAAACGATTGAGATATCGTACTGCTGAAATATTGTCCATGCAAAGGAGAATAGAAACTGGAGAAGAAAATTTGGCAAAACTTTTGACTGCAAACGAGCCAGCCAATAATTCCAAACAATTGATATGGAAGCGTTTCTCCTCCAATGTCCATTTGCCACCAGTGATGGAAGGACCGCAGCGTGCACCCCAGCCTGAAAGACTGGCGTCTGATTCTATAACGAAATCTGGAGTTCTGCCAAAGATGGCTCTCCCATTCCAGGCTTCTAGATGAGAAAGCCACCAAGATAGTTCTTCTTTGGCTTCTAGAGACAAAGGAATCAAATGAGAATAGGAAAAACCTTTCCTCAAATGAAGAATCTTTAATCTCTGAAGTTCTCGGTAATGTAAAGGGGCAGGGAAAATAGCCTGAATAGAGGATGATAGTAACCCTACTATTCTGGCTATAGTTCTGATAGGGACTAAATCTTTGGATAAAGTTTTGGTAATTTCTTTCTTGATATTCTTTACTTTGTCTGAAGGAAGACTCAGAGTAGAGAGTATCGAATTGATTTTGAAACCTAAGAAAATCAAAGACTTTGTAGGGAAAAGAACTGATTTCTGTTTGTTCACAATAAAACCTAAGGCTTCTAGTAAGGAAATTGTGGTAGATAGATGGTTCTGAAGGGAATAAAAATCTTGGTCCATAATCAAAATATCGTCTAAATAAATTATCAGACGAATTCCTCGGAGTCTCAACCAGGCCACTACTGGTTTCAGTAACTTGGTGAAAATCCAAGGAGCAGAGGACAGGCCAAAGGGAAGACAAGTGAAATTCCAAAACTGGTCTTCCCAACGGAATGTCAAGAATTTCCAATGTTCTTGGGCGATTGGATCGGTTAGATAGGCGTCTGTGAGATCCAATCGAACCAACCAATCGTTTCCTCTTAAACATTCTCTTAATAAATGAATTCCCTCCATTTTGAAATGATGATATACCACAAAGGTATTTAACGTTTTTAGGTTTATGACTGGTCTGTATTGATTGTTTTTCTTTTTTTTTTTACCAAAAACAGATTGCTTAGGTAAAAATCTTGTGGTTGAGAAACTGGAAGAATTGCTTTTTTGGAAAAGAGAGAAGAAATTTCTCTCTTGACCAAAAGAGAGTCTTCTTGAGAGAACTGAATGGGATGGGGAAGACAGATTTGAATTGGGGGAGATATGAATTCTATGAGAATACCTGACACAGCTTGTAAGACCCAAGGATCGGAAGTAATTGAGGCCCAATTTTGAGTAAAGAGGGCAAGTCTGCCTCCAATTTTTTCTGGGAAAGAAAGGACAAGGGGAGGAAATAAAGAACTTACCTGGAGCTTGTCTAGCTCTGGCTCTGGTCCTAAAACCTCTCTGAATCCAGGGGCGACCTCTTGTCGGGAAAAAGGAGGAAGTAGATGGTTCAGCATAACCTCTTTGGAATTGTGTTTGAAACTGATGTTGGAATTGTGATTGTTGGGGGTAGTAATGAGACCTGGATAGGAAAGATTGGTGGCCGGGAAAGCGGCCTCTGCCGCTCCCGGCCCTGTCAGAAAAACCCTGGTTAGGGTAGAAGATTTTCTTTACGGATGTCTTTACTTTGTTTAAATTAGAGAAAGTATTGACGTATTGGCTTAGGTCTTTTAAGTATGAGTCTCCAAACAAAAGACCCTTGTTATCTGAAGCGATATTGCTTGAGGAAAAATCGGAAATTTTTGGATCTATTTTCCTCAAGATGTTGCTTCTTCTTTCTCCAGACATTGCACAATTTGTATTCCCAATAAAACAAAGAAGTCTTTGTACCCATTCCCTGACCACATAGGGGTCCAAAGGGCAATTTTCGGCTACGCCTTGTTCAGATAATTCGAATAATTTAGTGAGGGGACCAACCGAATCTAAAAGTTTGTCTTGGCAAATTTTCCAGGATCTATCTATTCCTTTTTTCAATTTATAGCCTGGGGAACCAATAAATTTTAAAATTTTGGGGTCAACTTCAGGTGTGATGGAAGCATTCTTTGGTAACAGGGGACGAGGACATTCAGCCTTCATTTTGTTACGGGTTTGCTTTTTTAGGGGTTTACGTAATTGATGGTCAATGAATTTAGCTAAATCAAGGGGGGGACACCACTCGGTGGACCGGGGATGGTGTAAGTCATCTGGTTTAAACCTAGGGTTACCCAAACAATCTAAAAAGTCCTCTTCGTCCTCGCTGTATTCATAAGATTTTTTGGTTTTCTTTTTCGTTTTTTTGGCGGCCGGGGAGCCATCGGAATTATCCGATTCATTGAAATTGTCTGAGTTAATATCAGTGTATTCGTCACCATCTGAATCTTCAGATTCTGAAGATGGGTTATCAGTAATATTTTTTGACTTAAATTTAAATTTTTTGCATACATGAGTATCCCCTGTTTGGTTACCCTCAGGGTGCAGGGTTCTACTGACAGCGGTTTTTCTTCCTTTGCTGTGAGGAATATTAGGCTCCGCTAAAAGTTGGCGAGACTTTTCAATAAGTTTTTTGCTTGCTTTATAGGCAATAGATGGGTTCTTTCTTTTTAAAGATATTTTTCTTTGTTTCTCTCCCATCAAAGAGGTCATTTTGTTAAATAAATTATCCATAGAGGAATCTATCATAGATTGTACAGTATGTAAAGTCAAGGGAGGTGATTTAGACTGAGTTTCAGACATTGCTTATAATGTTTTAACAAAAAACAATGTGAGGAAAAAATTAAATATTAAATTGTTTCAATAAAATCTCCCTTAAGGAAAAGCTATATAAATACTTAATATATATTATTTAAAGGAGTTTGTCTAAACAGTCTATTGAAAAAATATATATATAATTGAGGTAAAATTTTTTTGACTTAATAACCTAAACTAAACGTTTGCTAACAGGATTTGAAGGCAAATATGTAGTGTGTAAATACGATTATTTCCAGAAGATGGCAACATTGGCTGTAATGAAACACTATGTAATAAAATACCAAGACCGAGTGAAACAGAGACAAAGTTACCACTCGGTTAGCAAGTGAGGTACAGCTGACTGAGGGAAGAGCTAACGCGTCAGCGGTAATGGGCGGGAAGGGGACGGCCCACAAAATGGCGGACGCACTGCAGGAGAGCAAACCAAGCAGGAGGGGGAAATTTGTAACAGAAGGAAAAAACAGAGAAACGGAATGATATAAAAACGGATAACAGGTGGCAGGAGGTAATAATATATAAGTATAAGGTAGAGAAAACAAGTTGGAAACGTTAGTGGAAAAAACGGAAAATAGGAAACACCGGAATTAGAAACAAACGGTTGATATAGCAACAAAGAAATTATATAGGTAACAGAAACAAGGCTAAAGTAATATAAAAATATATATATATATAAAAATACAATAATAATAAAACGTTTTTTATTTTTTAGACTGCACTACTTATCTGAGTGAGCAGCAAAAAGAAAGAGGAAGAATGTTAATTGGGTGCTCTGTTTATAGGCTATTCTCTGTGCTGATTGGCTGTTTTTCTCACTATAATAAGCTTATGTTATCTTCTTATTATGTGTATGTTATTTATCTTATATATGTTTGTTCTTTAAAAGGCTGCATTGAGTAGTAAAGAAAGAGTAATGCATAAAAATAGGAGTCTCTGGTCTTGTAATAAAATTGTATTCTCTGTCTGACTCATGAAAGAAAAATTTTGGGTTTAATGTCCCTTTAAATTACCACATATTTCCAAATCAAACACAGTCGAGGTTGATAACTCCCCTGATATTCAATCTCCATTTCCCCATAAGAAACTGATAATAGATATCGATTAACGAAAACTGAAGTGGGTTAATCTGTATGTGTTTTGCAACTAGATTTGTATAATTCCAACCTGGAACTAAATCTAAGAAAAGAAGAAAAAAAATGTAACTTAAAGGGACAGTCAACACCAGAATTTTTGTTGTTTAAAAAGAAAGATAATCCCTTTATTACCCATTCACCAGTTTTGCATAACCAACACTGTTATATTAATACACATAGAGGAACACAAATCCAACGCAATCAGGATAGAGAGAGAGATAATATATAACTTTAAAACGTCACTTTATTTGGTAAAGCATTAAAACCGACCTGGCACAGCAAACAGCAAGACTCCACTGTCTTGCTGTTTGCTGTGCCAGGTCTGTTTTAATGCTTTACCAAATAAAGTGACATTTTAACGTTATATATTATCTCTCTCTCTCTATCCTGATTGCGTTGGATTTGTGTTCCTGTATGTGAATTGCTTTATCGTATTTGAGGGTCAAGGAGAGCCCTAGAATTTCCAACATCGGGTCAGCCTGCAGCAGAAGTACTCACCTGTTGTACATGCAGAGGACGGAACGCTGAAATCGCACTGAAGTATTTATCTGTCGGTGCAAGGTGTGCTATCATTGTAATAGCAACGGGAGTGGTGACTTCTCTTATTGATCATTACAACTAAAGGTCATCACCGGAGCGGTAAGCCCTCTGCTTTCATATGACATCTCTTGAACTTTAAGATGGTTACTAAGCCTTAAACTTTGTGATATCCGCATATAGTGGGACCCTTGTTAAGGGTAGATTTTTCACAAAGGATTTTTTGTAACAAATTTTATACACACTGTTATAGTTAGAAACAAGTTTTGGATATAACTGTTATATTAATACACTTTTTACCTCTGTAATTACCTTACATTTAAGCCCCTGCAAACTGCCCCTTATCTCAGTTCTTTTGACAGACTTGCACTTTAGCCAATCAGTGCTCACTCCTAGGTAACTTCACGTGCATGAGCTCAATGTTATCTATATGAAACACATGAACTAATGCCCTCTAGTGGTCAAAATGCATTCAGATTAGAGGCAGTCTTCAAGGTGTAAGAAATTAGCATATGAACCTCCTAGGTTTAGCTTTTAACTAAGAATACCAAGACAACAAAGAAAAATTGGTGATAAAAGTAATTTGGAAAGTTGTTTAAATGTACATTCCCTATTTAAATCATGAAAAGATTGTTTGGTATTGACTGTCCCTTTAACTAAAGGGGTGAAATTCCCTGAGTTAATTAGTTTTATAAAAGCTTTGGATTTCCGAAAAGGGGTCCATAAATTGTATTTGCACTTCTTCTGCATATGTTTTGATTAAATAAATCCATTTTCTCATATATTTTTTAATACTTTTATCAGAGGAAATAGCTTTGTCATATTGTTCAATAATTGCCTGTGATTGCATTATTTTTACAAAACTAGAAATACTTAGTAACTTCCCTGATTTCCAACTCTTTAACCCCTTAAGGACCAGGCATTTCAGACAAAAACTTGCCCAAATGACAAGAGAATGTTTTGCATTTTTGCCATCGCCATGTTTTTTTTAAATTTATTTTATATTTACCTATCAAAACTATATATATATTTTTTAGTAGACAGCCCAAGGTATTGGTCTAGACCCATTTTGGTATGTTTTATGCCACCGTTTCATTGCAAAATGCGATCATATTAAAAAAAAAATAACTTTTTCACAAACTTTGGGGTTCTCACTGAAATAATTGATATACCACTTGTGCAGTCATTACACAAATGGTTGTAAAAGCTTCTCTGGGATCCCATTTGTTCATGAAATAGCAGACGTGCATGGCTTTGCCACTGCTTTTTGGTAATTAGAAGGCAGCAAATTGCAGCTGCGCACCACACTTCTGAAATTCCTGGCAGTGAAAAGGTTGATCAGGTAACTTGTAAGGTTAAGTTCACCTGTAGTGTAAAGATTACCCTCCCACCTGATACCTCCCACCCCTGATTCCTACAAAACAGCCCTCTTCCCTCCCTCACACTCCTCTGGTCAACACCATCTTAGGTAAATGTAGCCACCAATCAGCAAGCATTACCCAGGTACTGAACCAAAAATGTGCCGGCTCCTAAGCTTAGATTCCTACTTTTTCAAATAAAGATAGCAGGAGAATGAAGAAAAATTTATAATAGGAGTAAACTAGAAAATTGCTTAAAATAGCATGATAGATCTGAATTATGTAAGGAAAAATGTAGGTTTCATATCCCTTTAAGTGTATAACAGAAATTCCCCAGTATTTTTCAATCCTTTCTTTTGAATGCCACCTACTTAAAAGTTAAATTAAAATATTGGGTTCTAATTACCTTATCATCTGCATATTTAAAAAGTGCATCTCCATAATTCTCTATCCAGCACATTAGGGTCATAAAGATTGAAAATAACTACTATTTCTCCCTGTATATCAATTTTAATACTTTTTAATTTATCACTTTCTTCTTTACTAAGGTGTGTTTCTTGTAAACACGCTATATCCGTATTCTGTTTTGTTTTTTAAATGTCTAAGAATCATTTTCCACTTTATAGGGGATATTATGCCTCCATCATTCCAGGATACTAATTTTACCTTGACACTATTAATTATTTAAAAACAAAATAATAGAGCCACATTCCATAATTTGAATATAACATATTACTTTGAAGTTAACACCACCTATTATACACCTATCAAGGAGTTTACTCAATAATAGTTTTAGTTTTTCTATAAAGTCCCTAATATCCTTGATATTTTCAAGAATAACAAATTTACGGCTAGATTACGAGTTTGGCATTAGAGGCTATGCGGTGCTAACGAGCAGTTTTGTCTCACCGCTCACTTATAGAAGTGAGCGTTGAGCAAACTTTTGCTCATTACCGCACTCCAATACCAGCGCTGCTTAAGTCAGCGGTGAGCTGGTGTAACGTGCTTGTGCACGATTTCCCCATAGGAATCAACGGGAAGAGCCGGCTGACAAAAAGTCTAATACCTGCAAAAAAGCAGCGTTTAGCTCCTAAACGCAGCCCCATTGATTCCTATGGGGAATTTTTTTTTTATGTCTACACCAAACACCCTAACATGAACCCCGAGTCTAAACACCCCTAACCTTACACTTATTAACCCCTAATCTGCCGCCCCCGAAATCGCCGACACCTGCATTATATTATTAACCCCTAATCTGCCGCTCCGGACACCGCCGCCACCTACATTATATTTATTAACCCCTAATCTGCCGCCCCAAATGTCAATGCAACCTACCTACACTTATTAACCCCTAATCTACCGCCCCCAAGGTCGTTGCCGCCGCCACTATAATAAACATATTAACCCCTAAACCTAAGTCTAACCCTAACCCTAACCCCCCTAACTTAAATATAATTTAAATAAATCTAAATAAAATTACCATAATTAACTAAATTATTCCTATTTAAACCGAAATACTTACCTATAAAATAAACCCTAAGATAGCTACAGTATAACTAATAATTACATTGTATCTAGTTTAGGGTTTATTTTTATTTTACAGGCAAGTTTGTATTTATTTTAACTAGGTAGAATAGTTACTAAATAGTTATTAACTATTTAATAAACTACTTAGCTAAAATAAATACAAATTTACCTGTAAAATAAAACCTAACCTAAGTTACACTAACACCTAACACTACACTATAATTAAATTAATTCCCTAAATTAAATACAATTAAATACAATTAGTTAAAGTAAAAAACAAACAAACACTAAATTACAGAAAATAATAAACAAATTACAAGATTTTAAACTAATTACACCTAATCTAACCCCCCTAACAAAATAAAAAAGCCCTCCCAAAATAAAACCCTACACTATATTACAGATAGCCCTTAAATGGGCCTTTTGCGGGGCATTGCCCCAAAGTAATCAGCTCTTTTACCTGTAAAAAAAATTACAAATCTCCCCCAACATTAAAACCCACCACCCACACAACCAACCAAACTCTAAAACCCACCCAATACCCCCTTAAAAAAACCTAACACTAACCCCTTGAAGATCACCTTACCGGGAGAAGTCTTCATCCAACCGGGCCGAAGTCCTCAACGAATCCGGCAGAAGTGGTCCTCCAGACGGGCAGAAGTCTTCATCCAGATGGCATCTTCTATCTTCATCCATCCGGCGCGGAGCGGGTCCATCTTCAAGACATCCAACGCGGAGCATCCTCTTCTTTCCACAGCGACTGAAGAATGAAGGTACCTTTAAGTGATGTCATTTAAGACGGCGTCCCTTCAATTCCGATTGGCTGATAGAATTCTATCAGCCAATCGGAATTAAGGTAGAAAAATCCTATTGGCTGATGCAATCAGCTAATAGGATCGAGCTGGCATTCTATTGGCTGATTGGAACAGCCAATAGAATGCCAGCACAATCCTATTGGCTGATTGTATCAGCCAATAGGATTTTTCCTACCTTAATTCCGATTGGCTGATAGAATTCTATCAGCCAATCGGAATCTAAGGGACGCCATCTTGGATGACATCACTTAAAGGGACCTTCATTCTTCAGTCACCGTCGAAAGAAGAGGATGCTCTGCGTCGGATGTCTTGAAGATGGACCTGCTTCGCGCCGGATGGATGAAGATAGAAGATGCCGTCTGGCCCGTCTGGAGGACCACTTCTGCCCGTGTGGAGGACCACTTCTGCCGGATTCGTTGAGGACTTCAGCCCGGTTGGATGAAGACTTCTTCCGGTAAGGTGATCTTCAAGGGGTTAGTGTTAGGTTTTTTTAATGGGGTATTGGGTGGGTTTTAGAGTAGGGTTGGTTGTGTGGGTGGTGGGTTTTAATGTGTGAGGGGATTTGTAATTTTTTTTACAGGTAAAAGAGCTGATTACTTTGGGGCAATGCCCCGCAAAATGCCCTTTTAAGGGCTATTTGTAATTTAGTGTAGAGTAGGGCTTTTATTATTTTGGGGGGGCTTTTTAATTTTGTTAGGGGGATTAGATTTGGTGTAATTAGTTTAAAAATCTTGTAATTTGTTTATTATTTTCTGTAATTTAGTGTTTGTTTTTTTGTACTTTAGCTAATTTTATTTAATTGTATTTAGTTTAGGGAATTAATTTAATTATAGTGTAGTGTTAGGTGTTAGTGTAACTTAGGTTAAGTTTTATTTTACAGGTAAATTTGTCTTTATTTTAGCTAGGTAGTTTATTAAATAGTTAATAACCATTTAATAACTATTCTACCTAGTTAAAATAAATACAAACTTGCCTGTAAAATAAAAATAAACCCTAAGCTAGGTAAAATGTAACTATTAGTTATATTGTAGCTAGTTAAGGGTTTATTTTATAGGTAAGTATTTAGTTTTAAATAGGAATAATTTAGTTAACTATAGTAATTTTATTTAGATTTATTTAAATTATATTTAAGTTAGGGGGAGTTAGGGGTTAATAACTTAAGTATAGGGGCGGTGACATTGGGGCAGCAGATTAGGGGTTAATAAATGTAGGTAGGTGTCGGCGATGTTAGGGATGGCAGATTAGGGGTTAATAATATTTAAATGTTTGCGAGGCGGGAGTGCCTTGGTTTAGGGGGTTAATAGGTAGTTTATGGTGTTAGTGTACTTTTTAGCACTTTAGTTAAGAGTTTTATGCTACAGCGTTGTAGTGTAAAACTCTTAGCTACTGACTAAAATGCGGTACTAGTGTTGACAGAGGGTCTACCGCTCACTTTTTGGCAGACTCGTAATACCGGCGCTATGCAAGTCCCATTGAAAAAAGAGGATACGCAATTTACGTAAGTGGATTTGCGGTATTTCCAAGTCTGGCCAAAAAAGTGAGCGGTACACCTGTACCTGCAAGACTTGTAATACCAGCGGGCGTTAAAAAGCAGCGTTGGGACCGGCCAACGCTACTTTTTAAGCCTAACGCAAAACTTGTAATCTAGGTGTTAATTTTCATAGCTGACTTTAATCTTAGATGAATATAATAACAAGCAGCCCAGCAGCTATAAATTTGGTACAATTTGGAAACCATCTCTTTCATGTTATTGCACATTTCAATAGAGTCCTGAAAGAGAAGATTTTTTTCTGTACCTAATTCTAATTTATTCTTCTATCTGTACAATATTCATTTTATCTTGAAAGATAAGATACTTGGCAATAATTGTTCTTTTTAAAAAAGAACAAACCAAATATTTTTTCTCCTCATCTATTCTGTGTGCTCTCCCTACTAACAATGACAAGCCATTGACCTAGTTTATTAAAATCCGTGGAAGTTGTACAGATGTGAAATTTAAAAGATCTTGAAATTCACTTGTTTCAGGAAGGCCTACTATTCTTAAAGGATTCCTTCGGTCTTCCATCTCTTCTAATCTAGTTTGCATATTTTTTATATTTTTATCGTGCATCTTAATTATATGATCTTGTTTAATAACAGAATTTTCCATATCTGAGACCCTTGCTTCCATCTCTGTCTATTAGCCAAAATTTTTAATACTGTAGACAGTACTGTACAGCAATATCAGATCTTAACTGATCAAATTGTGGAACAAGAGTCTCCATTATTTGTAAGTAATTGTATATCTAAATTGTTAACATAAGACATATTTGACTCTGTTTGTAAATCTGAAACTGTCTCAATACTGTTTCCTTGTTCTTGTTTCTCTATTTTTAATTGGCATTGCAAGTGATTAACTAGTAATCATATATTTTTCCGTAGAAACATAGTGCACAACCGTGCTAAAAACAGAAAAAAAAATAAAGAGAATGGCACTCTCAAAAAACACACATAGTGATCAGTATACAGAGTATTGCAAATAATCACTGCCAAAAAAAATAACAAAGCAGTGCAAATTATCTGTGGGTTCTAAGGTGAAGAATATTCCTCCCCATTTGTGCACTATATATATATACTGTATATATATATATATATATACTAGGCTCGAAAATTGCACTCGCCCTCTCGCAATTGGCGAGTGAAATTTATGCAGTGGCGAGTAAATTATGGTACAGTCATGACCTTAGGTAGCAGGTCCCGGTGCTCTGGCTAGCAGTTCACTAGTTGCAGTCTCTGAGTACCCCGGTCAGGGTTGACGACAAGTACATTTCCCCCTGAAGCATCACAATAAAAATAAACCAAAAAGGCACAGTGTGCCTTTTTGGTTTAATGTAGGGAGTGCCCTTGGAAAACCAAATGGGTAATATGAATAGAGAACTAGACTGGGCACAATGTGTGTCACAATGAAATTAAGGCAATGGGGTATCCTTATTAGGATATCAACAGAGGTATAACAACCTGTATGTACAAAATTGGTAGTATAATAAAATATAATAATACAATCAGTGGTAATCTTATCGAGTATGGCAATAGTGTAAGTCCCAAATGAGAGGGGGGGATGATGGTATCGCTGTGATACAGTGGATGATTCGGGTCAAGGCAGCTGTCTGTGTGATGATCAAGGCCCAGATCCTGGATCAATAATCTGTGGAGGACAGAAAAGCCACATGGCCCAATATTGTTTTGACAAAATGACAAATCTTAATGTGATGAGTACACTCACATTTGATAAAACACCGCTAGTGCTGCAGATGGAGCAGACTGGGATCAAATTCAGTCACCCAGCAGACTGACCTCCGGTAGATGTTCAACAATCTGTAGGTGATGTAAGCAAATAACAACGCCAATATGGCCTAGTATTGTTTGGGCAGGTGAGATAATATATGAAAAATAGTTGCACTCACATTTGGTGGAGCACCTTCCTTGGTGCACTAGAGGCAGACTGGGATCAAACAGTCACCCAGTAGACTGATAACCGGTATAGCAGGAACTCCCAGCAATCCAGGATATATTGGTAGGTCAAATGGTAATAAGTGGTAAGTATAATAGAACTTACTTTATTAAAATATATAAAATATTAGCAACGCGTTTCTCATCCAACCAGTGGATGTTTCATCAGGCTTAAAACAATGGGTAAAAAACACTTACTAAATATGCCATACAAATTATCCTATTCAATGAGCAACACCTGAAGTGGTTGTTACATAATGAGTGACATAAACAAGCCCTAAGAAACAACATAATTGTACAAAGTAGCAACATCAGAGATACACAAAAGAAAATACATTAAGTGGATGGACAATAAATTGAGTTAAAATAATCAATACTCCTTGTGACATAATCTAGTCTAATATAATCTATATGCATGATTAAAAAACAGATTGCACAAATATGGGGAGAACTTTATGTCTGACTTAACACTGGGTATATTAAACTCCACAGATCTCTAAGCTAGTTGAAAGAAAGTATATATATAAAAAGAGTATATAGGTCGATACTACTAATAGAGCAGCTCTTATTTGTGTGCTACATATACCCAGTGTTTAAGTTATCAGAGCGGCAAGTTGCGCCGCACACAGTAATGCAAGTTTAACAACAATTTTTTTTGCTTACTTATTTAGCCCTCACAGAGATCATGCGTCTCTCGCTTTTTCTTATTTAGTATTTGTTAAGGTGTAATAGTGGCGAGTATGGATTAGATTCCTTGTGTGACCCGATTTTTATTTTTACTATGATATTTGTGACTGTATAAGGGCTCAGACGCACACTAACATTTTTAAACAGCTGCGCACAGTTGTATTTTTTTATTTTCTGTGCGCAGCTGTTATACTAGGACCTGCTGCTTTTGCTTTTAACCTGGTCCCGTAGCTGCTGGTGACCCTCAGCACTAATGTAGACTGTAGTAGAATCCTCCATTCTGGCTGTGTGAATATCCCTCCCCTAACAGACCCAAATAGCTGCAGATTCTGTATCATAGTCATAGATATTAACGGCTGGAGAGGGGGTAGAGGTCCTGCCGACACTGGCTCTGAAGACTGATGTGTGTACTCCTGACATCTGGGTCATAAAAAGTGAGCGTCATATTCCCTGCAGCTCATTTAGTTTCTGTTAGCAATGTCTGTACAGTTTTTAAATAGGCTACATGTTATTTATTTGTCAGCAATGCTATGGCCTGTTTTTTTTTTTTTTTACGATCCCAGTAGTTAGGTGTGTATGTAAATAGGTGTGTGTATGTGTAATTATGTATGTGTGTGTGTAAATATGTATGTGAGTATGTAAATAGGTGTGTGTATGTGTAATTATGTGAGTATGTAAATAGGTGTGCCTGTAAATAGGTGTGTGTATGTGTAATTATGTATGTGTGTGTGTGTGTAAATATGTATGTGAGTATGTAAAAAGGTGTGTGTATGTGTAATTGTGTATGTGTGTGTAAATATGTATATGTGTGTAGGTGTGTATGTTAATAGATGTGTGTATGTATGTAAATATGTATGTGTATGTATAAATAGGTGTGTATGCTAATAGATGTGTGTATGTAAAAAAACAATACAATAACATTTATGACATGCCAAAGCCTATGGGATTATACATAAATGAACAGTCAGTGTGTATTTGAAAAAATCAGGGAGCACATAGTGCCGTGGCATTCTCCCTAAGAATGTCCCAAATGTAGACACTATCATAAATTGAAATGAATTATATTAGCTAGTTGGAGCACATAGTGCAACCGCACGCTCCAAAATCCAATGAAGGAATAGTATATAGACAGTTTCTGTTCAGCACAGAATAAGCCTTGTTCCACTCACAAGCTCTTCGGTAATGGGACAATTACCCTGATTCCTCCTGTCCTGAGGACTTATCCAGGAACCCGTGTCCGGGCTGTGTAGTTACCTCCGGCTTTGTGCTTATACAAAAGCAAGTGTTACGTTTCACGACTGTGATTATGCTCACTCCCTGCGGCTGTTCTTGGACACTTGGTCCATTCACAAAACAAACAAAAAGCACAGCATGGAGAGCTTGGTTCACATGCAACCAGTCAGCTCACAGGTGAGTATCGATTGCGGGAATAATGACGCGTTTTGACCCTCCCCTCAGTGGGCCGTCTTTGGGGCTTCATCAGATAGCAACCTTATTCCAACTCCTGACTTAAGTAGCCCTTGATTACAATTTGCATAGGTTGGTGGAGTTATTTATTTCACTCACTCTGATATGTGACATGACATTTACTGAGAAAAGAAACATTACACAAAAACCCTTTGTGAACATGGCGTTTAAAATCAGTGAGGAGAGGTGAGAGACTGATATTTCAGATGCTTTTAAACCTGTTATTAGGATTGATGAAGGCAACATTGATAATGTTACAGATGATGTGTTCATGGCTTTCAAATAATATAAAAAGAAAGCAATACAAGAGATAAAGATAAAGTGGGAGCTAGCTAGTCATGAAAATTATGTAAAGGAACAACTAGTCCCTAGGGGACTCAGGATCAGGCTTGATCCTGGGTACAATCTGAGGGGTACTGAGGCAGAAAGTGAGTTCATTAAGAAATGGAATTGCATTTTGACAAAATGTACTATAGAGTTAATGGAACAAATGATAGAGGAAGATAAGGTCAGGCTGGAAGCCAGTAAGACTGAAACAATTAAAGCATATGAACTAATTAATATTGCTAATGACCCCCTTTTTTGACAAACAGAATAAAGAAATCCAGAAAAGCATAGACAAACTTCATAGTGAGATCAAATTTAGAAAACAAAGAAAGCTGATGAGGGATCAGGAGGATCAAAAAAAACATAATTTATGTAAGAACTTACCTGATAAATTCATTTCTTTAATATTGGCAACAGTCCATGAGCTAGTGATGTGTGGGATATACAATCCTACCAGGAGGGGCAAAGTTTCCCAAACCTCAAAATGCCTATAAATACACCCCTCACCACACCCATAATTCAGTTTAACGAATAGCCAAGCAGTGGGGTGATAAAGAAAGGAGTAGAAAGCATCAACAAAAGAAATTTGGAAATAATTGTGCTTTATACAAAAAATCATAACCACCATAAAAAGGGTGGGCCTCATGGACTCTTGCCAATATGAAAGAAATTAATTTATCAGGTAAGTTCTTACATAAATTATGTTTTCTTTCATGTAATTGGCAAGTGTCCATTAGCTAGTGACGTATGGGATAGCAATACCCAAGATGTGGAACTCCACGCAAGAGTCACTAGAGAGGGAGGGATAAAAAATAAAAACAGCCATTTTCCGCTGAAAAAATAATCCACAACCCAAAAAAAAAAAAGTTTATTCTCATAAATGAAAAAAACTGAAATCAAAAGCAGAAGAATCAAACTGAAACAGCTGCCTGAAGAACTTTTCTACCAAAAACTGCTTCTGAAGAAGCAAATACATCAAAATGGTAGAATTTAGTAAATGTATGCAGAGAGGACCAAGTTGCCGCTTTGCAAATCTGATCAACTGAAGCTTCATTCTTAAAGGCCCACGAAGTGGAAACTGATCTAGTAGAATGAGCCATAATTCTCTGAGACGGGGCCTGACCCGACTCCAAATAAGCTTGATGAATCAAAAGTTTCAACCAAGAAGCCAAAGAAATAGCAGAAGCCTTCTGACCTTTCCTAGGACCAGAAAATAAAACAGACTGGAAGTCTTCCTGAAATCTTTAGTAGCTTCCACATAATATTTCAAAGCTCTTACCACATCCAAAGAATGTAAGGATCTTTCCAAAGAACTGCCTTATCCTGATGAAAAATCAGAAAAGGAGACTCACAAGAAAGAGCAGATAGCTCAGAAACTCTTCTAGCAGAAGAGATAGCCAAAAGGAACAACACTTTCCAAGAAAGTAGTTTAATGTCCAAAGAATGCATAGGCTCAAATAGAGGAGCCTGTAAAGCCTTCAGAACCAAATTAAGACTCCAAAGAGGAGAAATTGATTTAATGACAGGCTTAATATGAACTAAAGCCTGTACAAAACAGTGAATATCAGGAAGTATAGCAATCTTTCTGTGAAACAAAACAGAAAGAGCAGTGATTTGTCCCTTCAAGGAACTTGCAGACAAACCCTTATCCAAACCATCCTGAAGAAACTGTAAAATTCTAGGAATTCTAAAAGAATGCCATGAAAATTTATGAGAATACCATGAAATGTAAGTCTTCCAAACTCTATAATAAATCTTTATAGAGACAGATTTACGAGCTTGTAACATAGTATTAATCACTGAGTCAGAGAAACCTCTATGACTTAGTACTAAGCGTTCAATTTCCATACCTTCAAATTTAATGATTGAGATCCTGATGGAAAAACGGACCTTGAGACAGTAGGTCTGACCTTAACGGAAGTGGCCAAGGCTGGCAACTGGTCATCCGAACCAGATCCACGTACCAAAATCTGTGTGGCCATGCTGGAGCCACCAGCAACACAAATGATTGTTCCATGATGATTTTGGAGATCACTCTTGGAAGGAGAACTAGAGGCGGGAAAATGTAAGCAGGATGATAACACCAAGGAAGTGTCAGCGCATCCACTGTTTCCGCCTGAACATCCCTGGACCTGGACAGGTATCTGGGAAGTTTCTTGTTTAGATGAGAGGACATGAGATCTATCTTTGGAAGAACCCACATCTAAACAATCTTAGAAAACACATCTGGATGGAGAGACCACTCCCCTGGATGTAAAGTCTGACAGCTGAGATAATCCGCCTCCCAATTGTCTACACCTGGGATATGCACCGCAGAGATTAGACAGGAGCTGGATTCTGCCCAAGCAAGTATCCGAGATACTTCTTTCATAGCTTGGGGACTGTGAGTCCCACCCTGATGATTGACATATGCCACTGTTGTGATATTGTCTGTCTGAAAACAAATGAACGGTTCTCTCTTTAACAGAGGCCAAAACTGAAGAACTCTGAGAATTGCACGGAGTTCTAAAATATTTATTGGTAATCTCGCCTCTTGAGATTTCCAAACCCCTTGGGCTGTCAGAGATCCCCAAACAGCTCCCCAACCTGAAAGACTCGCATCTGTTGTGATCACAGTCCAGGTTGGCCGAACAAAAGAAGCCCCTTGAACTAAACGATGGTGATCTATCCACCACATCAGAGAGTGTCGTACATTGGGATTTAAGGATATTAATTATGATATCTTTGTATAATCCCTGCACCATTGGTTCAGCATACAAAGCTGTAGAGGTCTCATGTGAAAACGAGCAAAAGGGATCGCGTCCGATGCTGCAGTCATGAGACCTAAACTTCCATGCACATAGCCACTGAAGGGAATGACTGAGACTGAAGGTGCCGGCAGGCTGCAACCAATTTTAAACGTCTCTTGTCTGTTAGAGACAGAGTCATGGACACTGAATCTATCTGGAAGCCTAAAAAGGTGACCCTTGTCTGAGGAATCAAGAAACTTTTTGGTAAATTGATCCTCCAACCATGTTTCCAAAGAAACAACACTAGTTGATTTGTGTGAGATTCTGCAGAACGTAAAGACTGAACTAGTACCAAGATATCGTCCAAATAAGGAAACACTGCAATACCCTGTTCTCTGATTACAAAGAGTAGGGCACCTAGAACCTTTGAAAAGATTCTTGGAGCTGTTGCTAGGCCAAAGGGAAGAGCAACAAACTGGTAATGCTTGTCTAGAAAAGAGAATCTCAGAAACTGATAATGTTCTGGATGAATCGGAATATGAAGGTATGCATCCTGCAAGTCTATTGTGGACATATAATGTCCTCGCTGAACAAAAGGCAGAATAGTCCTTATAGTCACCATCTTTAAAGTTTTTACTCTTACATAACGATTCAAAATTTTCAGATCCAGAACTGGTCTGAATACATTTTCTTTCTTTGGGACAATGAATAGATTTCAATAAAACCCCAAACCTTGTTCCTTAAAAGGAACTGGCATGATTACCCCTGAAGACTCCAGGTCTGAAACACACTTCAGGAAAGCCTGAGCTTTTACTGGATTTGCTGGGATACGTGAGAGAAAAAATCTTCTCACAGGAGGTCTTGCTCTGAATCCATTGATTTTGGACAGAATTTATCCAAATATCCTTGAAAAACCTTAATCTGCCCCCTACCAGCTGAGCTGGAATGAGGGCCGCACCTTCATGCGGACTTAGGGGCTGACTTTGGTTTCCTAAATGGCTTGGATTTATTCCTATTTGAAGAAGGCTTCCAATTGGGAACAGATTCCTTGGGGGAAGGATTATGTTTTTGTTTCTTATTTTGACGAAAGGAACGAAAACGGTTAGAAGCCTTAGATTTACCATTAGGTTTTTTATCCTGACGCCGAAAAACTCCCTTTCCCCCAGTGACAGTTGAAATAATAGAATCCAACTGAGAACCAAATAAATTATTACCTTGGAAAGAAAGAGATAGTAATCTAGATTTAGATGTCATATCAGCATTCCAAGATTTAAGCCACAAAGCTCTTCTAGCTAATATAGCTAAAGACATGGATCTAACATAATAATATCAAAAATGGCATCACAAATAAAATGATTAGCATATTGCAGTAAGCGAATAATGCTAGATATGTCAGAATCCAATTCTTGTTGCGCTAAATTCTCCAACCAGAAAGTTGATGCAGCAGCAACATCAGCCAAAGAAATTGCAGGCCTGAGAAGATGACCTGAATATAAATAGGCTTTCCTTAGATAAGATTCAAGCTTCCTATCTAAAGGATCCTTAAAGGAAGTACTATCTTCCATAGGAATAGTGGTACGTTTAGCAAGAGTAGAAATAGCCCCATCAACTTTGGGGATTTTTCCCCAAAACTCTATAGATTTTACTGGTAAAGGATACAATTTTTTAAACCTTGAAGAAGGAATAAAAGTAGTACGTGGCTTATTCCATTCCTTAGAAATCATATCAGAAATAGCCTCAGGAATAGGAAAACCCCTGGAGAAACCACAGGAGGTTCAAAAACAGCATTTAAACATTTATTAGACTGAACGTCAAGAGGACTGGTTACCTCAATATCCAAAGTAATTAACACTTTTTTTAATAAAGAACGCATATACTCTATTTTAAATAAATAAGTAGATTTGTCAGTGTCAATGTCCGAGGAAGGATCTTCTGTATCAGATAGATCCTCATCAGAAGAGGATAAATTATTATGTTGTTGGTCATTTGAAATTTCATCAACTGAATGAGAAGTTTTAAAAGACCTTTTACGTTTATTAGAAGGTGGAAATGCAGACAAAGCCTTCAGGATAGAATCAGAAACAAATTCTTTAAAATTCATAGGTATATCATGTACTTTAGAAGTTGAAGGAACTGCAACTGGCAAAGTACAATTACTGATGGATACACTATCTGCATGTAAAAGTTTATCATGACAACTATTACAAATGACATTCGGCCAAATAATTTCCACAATTTTACAACAAATGCACTTAGCTTTGGTAGAACCGATGTCAGGCAGCAATGTTCCAGCAGAAACTTCTGAGGCAGGATCAGATTGAGACATCTTGCAAAATGTAAAAGAAAAAACAACATATAAAGCAAAATTATCAATTTCCTTATATGACAGTTTCAGGAATGGGAAAAAAATGCAAATAGCATAGCCCTCTGATAGAGAAAAAGGCAAGAGGCAAACATCAATGGGGTATTGAAATAATGAAAAAGTTTGGCACCAAGTATGACGCACTACGTAACTGAAAACTTTTTTTGGTGCCAATAATAACCAGAAATGACACACTTGCGTCACAAATGAGTGTTGCGTCATAGACGTATTTTTCGTGCCAAGAATGACGCAATAAAGTTTAGCATTTGACGCACCCACGGGCCTAATACCGCCCGCAATTTGCAAGAAGTAGTCAATTGAAAAAAAGACTAAACCCCAGGTAAGAAAGAAATCTCTTTAAAAAATGTTTATATTCCCCAAATATGAAACTGACAGTCTGCAGAAGGAAATACATGAACCTGACTCATGGCAAATATATGTACAATACATATATTTAGAACTTTATATAAATGCATAAAGTGCCAAACCATAGCTGAGGTGTCTTAAATAATAAAAAACATACTTACCAAAAGACACCCATCCACATATAGCAGATAGCCAAACCAGTACTGAAACAGTTATCAGTAGAGGTAATGGTAAATTTAGAGTATATCGTCGATCTGAAAAGGGAGGTAGGAGATGAATCTCTACGACCGATAACAGAGAACCTATGAAATAGACCCCTGTTAGGGAAATCATCGTATTCAATAAGTGATACTCCCTTCACGTCCCTCTGACATTCGCTGTACTCTGAGAGGAATCGGGCTTCAACAATTCTGAGAAGCACATGTCAACGTAGAAATCTTAGCACAAACTTACTTCACCACCTCCATAGGAGGCAAAGTTTGTAAAACTGAATTATGGGTGTGGTGAGGGGTGTATTTATAGGCATTTTGAGGTTTGGGAAACTTTGCCCCTCCTGGTAGGATTGTATATCCCATACGTCACTAGCTCATGGACTCTTGCCAATTACATGAAAGAAAGGTAGAATTTATGTTTACCGAAATCCACCCGCAGTCAGGGGGTCCTTTGATTCCGGTACTGATAACTCTGACAGTGAATTTGATCGTAATACCGGTAATATTAGAGTCATTATGGACTCGGGGGTCACTTTAGGTGAAGGACAAGGAGAGTTGGGAGGAGGTACAATAAGGGAAGATACTCGCTTTGGGAGAGGGAGAAGAGGAAGGAACAGGAGATTAAGAGGGAATAGCAGCTATACACGCATGACAACCAGGAATCAGGAGAGGCAAGATTTATTTTAGGAAACTGTCCCAATGGGAACAAATTGACTGTGGTTAATCTTTCATCCTTTCCCCTTAATAAAGCCCATATAGAAGTATTATCAAAGGGCTTGTATTTTTGCCCTGTCTATATAAAGTTGAAGTGACCAAGGACATATATCTTTTTGCTGGGAAGCTTGTCCTTAAAAAACTCTGGAGGGATAAAAGGAAAATTAAAGAATCCCCAGTAGAAAGTGAGGCAGACAGAGAAACTTTAGCAGTTTTAGTCTCTCTTTTGTCTGACTAAGAGGAGGTTTCGGAGGGAGGGGATAAAAGTTTTCCAGTGAAATCAAATTTCTTTAACAAATCTAGTTATATGCTTGCCCTAACCCTGGTCCCCAGTATTCAAAGCTTCATTAAATGCGTTGAGAAAGACATATGCAAAATTGGGAATACTAAGATAATAGTGGACAACATAACTAGAGCAGAAAGAGCTGCCTTCTGTGGTGACATTTTATCACTGGAATATTCACTTAGCTGTTATTGGGATCCCTTCCCCCAGGTACACCTTTCTCTCTGAACTATAGACACTCCCATTGGTCTTTTTGAGTGGCATTTGATAAGCCACTCCCTTTTGAATTGGGTTATAAAATATTGTAACACCAGAGCCTCTCCCTCTCTTTTGTATCCTGGGCATGCTGTAAAGATGGATGATGTTGGACACAGAGAATCTGGCTAAGTATTTCTGGGATAATATTCTGTGTAGCACAATTGGGGTTAGTTTAGAAAAGTTGCCCTGTATCTTAAAATGTGGACTGTATCTGTAAAATAGATTGATATATATATACCTGTAAATATTTATCTTATTATTAACATATATTGATTCCTAAATAAACTGTTTGACAAATAATGGAGGATCCTCATATAGTTTATTTTCACAATTTATCTGTGTTGGTTTTAGTGGTTTCACCATAGAGATTTAGTATATTATATTTAGTAGAAAGTAGAGATATTTTAAATTAATAGATAACCACATTTTGGCGGCCATGAAGTTGTAGACGAATCCATATGCCATTTAGTTTTGCAGGAATCAAATGAATGTTGATTTTATTTTAAATTTAACTGCAGTAAATGTAGATTTGATGTTTTATAGCAAAGTTTTTGTATGCAGTACTTTATTTAAAAAGCGCAAATAGTGGTTGGTTTTCAAAGGCCTGTTGTATGTCTCAAGAAAAGCATGGCTTTAAAAAACCTGTATTTCTGGTCTGTATAAATTTGCATTTTTGCATAGGGGAAGCAAATAATGGTTGGTTTCAGCAGGCCTGCTGTTTGTAGCTTACTAAATCTTAAATAACCCCCACAGTGTTATCTCTGTGTTTGTGTTGAAAAGAGATTTAAAAAAAAAAAAAAAAGCATGTGATAAGAGGCAACCCTAAAAGGCTTAGAAATCAGCATATGAGCCTACCTATGTTTGGCTTCAACTTAGAATACCAAGAGAAAAAAAGCAAGTTTGATGATGGAAGTAAATTGTGAAGTTGATTATACTAGACTGTCCCTTTAACTCTTGTATTTTTCTTGTTTTTGGAAACTGGATACTTTTATTGTTGAGACAGTTTTCTATCAGTTTTCTAATGAATTTTAGAGACATGTGTTGTGTTGGTCCCATCTAAATGTTTTTACAAACAAAAGCTTTACAGTACTATGTAATAGCTGCCAACAGTAAGGTTTTTTTATTTATTTCTTTTTACAAAGGATTCATTTCTGTGAATGTGTTACACCCAGAGCTGTAGCTTGCCCTATACATAAATTTAATTCTGAATTGTATGGGGAATTGTGTAGACTTTAAAGTTAAGAAATTACAGTTTAATTAAGCTTTGTTTTGGGTAACAAAGTTAAAAATTTGCATTTCCTGTGTTTGGAGCAGATCCTGGAACCAAAACTACAGTTGAAATTAGCATTTAGAAGTTCTATAGAATCTTCCTGTACTTAAAATATTTTTATAATTTTTTCCTCAATTTGGGAAAATATCAGTAAAAAGGATTCCTTGCTTTGCTTTGTTCATTTATTTTACTTAGGTTAGTATTATTGATGGTAACCAACACAGATAAATTGTGAAAATAAACTATATGAGGATCCTCCATTATTTGTCAAACAGTTTATTTAGGAATCAATATATGTTAATAATAAGATAAATATTTACAGGTATATATATATCAATCTATTTTACAGATACAGTCCACATTTTAAGATACAGGGCAACTTTTCTAAACTAACCCCAATTGTGCTACACAGAATATTATCCCAGAAATACTTAGCCAGATTCTCTGTGTCCAACATCATCCATCTTTACAGCATGCCCAGGATACAAAAGAGAGGGAGAGGCTCTGGTGTTACAATATTTTATAACCCAATTCAAAAGGGAGTGGCTTATCAAATGCCACTCAAAAAGACCAATGGGAGTGTCTATAGTTCAGAGAGAAAGGTGTACCTGGGGGAAGGGATCCCAATAACAGCTAAGTGAATATTCCAGTGATAAAATGTCACCACACCTTAAATGAGTAAAAAAACAAGGACGACATTGTCATCGTTATCGGATAAAGGTGGCAATGTCGTCCTGATGGATAAGGCAGATTATGCCAAGGAGGCTATGAGGCAGCTACTCAATCCTCATCAATATAGTTGTGTGAATAGACTAGAATATGACAAGTCATGTAATTAACTTCTGTTCATCCTAAATGAGGGTCAAAGAAATGGACTCATTACCCGGAGTTAACATCAATTTATGTACCAAAAGTATCCTATCCTCCCCACATTCTACTGCATTCCTAAACTACATAAAGACCTGGAGAAACCTCCAGACAGACCCATTATCTCTGGCATAGGAGGGCCCACTGAGAATGTCAGTAAATATGTGGACTTTTTTCTAAGACCATTTTTGACATCTATGCCCTCCTATGTCATTGAGGTTTTGCAGAGGTTGTACAATGTGAATGTGGGGGATAACACACTATTAGTGACCCTGGACGTGGAGTCCCTCTATTCTTCTATACCTCATCAAGCTGGTCTCAGTTCTGATAGATATTTTCTGGAAACAAGAGGGATAGACTATAAGAATCATACTAACTTTGTTGTGAAACTGCTTGAGTTTTATTCTGAAAAACAACATATTTGTTTTTGATGGTAGACTGTATCGTCAGGAGAGAGGAACAGCCATGGGTTCCACGTGTGCCCTCACCTATGCGTGTCTTCATCTGGGCTTTTGGGAACTGAATAAGGTATTTACCAGATTGAGCGATTGCGTGGAGGCACACGTGGTACTCTGGATGAGATATGTGGATGATGTATTCATCTTAAAGGAGGGAACTGTGGATCAGGTGAATACCTTTGTACAGCTTCTTAATGACAATTCTCTTAACATCTATCTTACTTATTAAGTCAATGTTGTGGAAACTTCTTTCCTTGACCTAGTAATCAGGAAACACAAACGTAGCCTGGTTACTGAGGTCTTCAGAAAGAAGACAGCGACTAATAGTCTGCTTCATGCTGAGAGCCACCATCCGAGGGCACTCAAGGATGGAATACCAATAGGGCCATTCCTAAGATTAAAGAGGAACTGCTCTACAGAAGCATCTTTTGAGAAGAATGCAGAGGACATGGCAGTCACGTTTAAAGCTAGAGGCTATTCGAACAGGCAGGTGAAAAAAGCATGGACAAGGGCGAGGAAAAGGTCTAGACAAGAAATGCTGTTTACAAAAAACCAAAGGAGAAGGATGACATGGTTAGGGTCATTACCAGCTATAACAGTCATTGGGATTAGATTAGGGTAATTTTACCAAAAAACTGGCACATTCTACAGGCAGATAATTCCCTAGAAGGGATTATCCCTGACTATCCCCAATTAACAGCTAGAAGGGCTTTGAGCCTTAGGGACTCCCTTGTTCATAGAGAATATGTGAGAAGCACCCCCACACAGAACTGGTTGACGGCCAGCCAGTCAAGGGTATGTAGTCAACCCTGTGGGAGATGTGTCTACTGTAGTCATATGGTGCAAACTAAAATGTTACACTGACATAAATCATGTTTTCAAAATTAAACAGTGGATTAATTGCAACTCCACAGGGGTGATTTACCTTTTATCCTGTTCATGCCAGCTTTTTTTACGTCGGTAAAACTACCAGAGAACTCAAAGATAGAGTAAGAGAACATAGATATGATATAAAGCATGTTAATATAGACAGCCCCATAGGCAGACACTTCGCTGAAAAACATAGATCAAGCTCTGACAATTTAGCTGTTATAGGCATTGAACAGGTTAAACCTAAGAGGAGAGGTGGAAATAATGATAGAATCTTGCTTCAGAAGGAATCAAAATGGATGTATGTTTTAAATACTCTGACTCCAAAAGGCTTAAATGAAAAATTTGAATTTGCAAGTTTTTTGTGACCTGCATAATAGCTTTTATTTTTAGCCCGCTACTGGTCTAAATATAACTTAGTGGGCTTTGTCTAGTGCCACTTAACAGTAATATTAAAGATTGTCTGCCATTTATAACAGATTAATTCAAATCTCAGAAAATAAGTGCAACAACATGTTACAATGTTGCAAAGTGATGTTTCGATAAGTTGTCTGAAGACCTATTGCATTTTAGTTTTTACAGGTTAAAGTAACAATGTATATATAACTAAGTATGTATTTGTGTAATGTTTCTTTTCTCACTAAATGTCATGTCACATAACAGAGTGAGTGAAATAAATAACTCCACCAACCTATGCAAATTGTAATCAAGGGCTACTTAAGTCAGGAGGAGTTGGAATAAGGTTGCTATCTGACGAAGCCCCAAAGACGGCCCATTGAGGGGAGGGGCAAAATGCATCATCATTCCCGCAATCGATACTCACCTGTGAGCTGACTGGTTGCATGCGAACCAAGCCCTCCATGCTGTGCTTCCATTTGTTTTGTTTGTGAATGGACCAAGTATCCAAGAACAGCCGCAAGGAGTGAGCATAATCACAGTCGTGAAACGTAACACTTGCTTTTGTTTAAGCACAAAGCCGGAGGTAACTACACAGCCCGGACACGGGTTCCTGGATAAGTCCTCAGGACAGGAGGAATCAGGGTAATTGTCCCATTACCGAAGAGCTTGTGAGTGGAACAAGGCTTATTCTGTGCTGAACAGAAACTGTCTATATACTATTCCTTCATTGGATTTTGGAGCATGCGGTTGCACTATGTGCTCCAACTAGCTAATATGATTCATTTCAATTTATGATAGTGTCTACATTTGGGACATTCTTAGGGAGCATGCCACGGCACTAAGTGCTCCCTGATTTTTTCAACTACACACTGACTGTTCATTTATGTATAATCCCATAGGCTTTGGCATGTCATAAATGTTATTGTATTGTTTTGTATAGTATATTGTGCATCAGGCGTCTATTCAGGTATATATTGCATTTGCAAGTGCTCTTTTCGTTTATGCTTCAGCTACACAGCATTACTGTATTAAGGATTTCACTGAGCTCTTCTTTAAGCTGTAATAAAGTTTTGTGTTTTGGTGTAGCTTGTGTCACACTTTGGCTTTTGTCAATGTTTTCATTAGCCCTTCATGGTATATATTTATATATATATATATGTGTATATATATATATGTATATATATATATATATATATATATATATATATATATATATATATATATATATAAATACACACTCACCGGCCACTTTATTAGGGACAACTTTTCAATTGCTTGGTAACAAAAATTGCTAATTAGCCAATCACATGGCAGCAGCTCAATGCATTTAGGCATCTAGACGTGGTGACGACAACTTGCTGAAGTTCAAACCAAGCATCAGAATGGGGAAGAAAGGGGATGTAAAGGGACAGTAAAGTCATAATTAGACATTCAAAATTTCGACAAAACATACAGTTTTAAACAATTTTCCAATTTGCTTCTATTATTTAATTTGCTTCCTTCTTTGTTATCCTTTGCTGAAAGGTTTATCTAGGAAAGCTCAGGAGCAGCAAAGAACCTAGGTTCTGGTTGCCGATTGGTGGCTGCATATATATACCAATTGTCATTGGCTCACCCATGTGTTCAGTTAGAAACCAGTAGTGCATTGTTGCTCTTAAAACAAATGATACCAAAAGAATGGAGAACATTTGATAATAGAAGTAAACTGAAAAGTTGTTTAAAATTGTATGTTCTATCTAAATCATGAAAGAAAAATTTGGGGTTTCATGCCCCTTTAAGTGACTTTGAACGTGGCATGGTTGTTGGTGCCAGACAGGCTGGCCTGAGTATTTAAAAAACTGCTGATCTACTGGAATTTTCATGCACAACTATCTCTAGGGTTTACAGAGAATGGTCCGAAAGAGAAAATATTCAGTGAGTGGCAGTTGTGTGGACAACAATGCCTTGTTGATGTCAGAGGTCAGAGGAGAATGGGCAGACAGGTTTGAGATAATAGAAAGGCAACAGTAACTCAAATAACCATTCGTTACAACCAAGGTATGCAGAATACCATCTCTGAATGCACAACACGTTGAACCTTGAAGCAGATGGGTTACAGCATCAGAAGACCACACTGGGTGCCACTCCTGTCAGCTAAGAACAGAAAACTGAGGCTACAATTAACACAGGCTCACCAAAATTGGACAATAGAAGATTGGAAAAACGTTGCCTCGTCTGATGAGTCTCGATTTCAGCTGCGACATTCAGATGGTAGGGTCAGAATATGGCGTAAACAACATGAAATCATGGATCCATCCTGCCTTGTATCAACGGTTCAGGCTGCTGGTGGTGTAACAGTGTGGGGGATATTTTCTTGGCACCAATTGAGCATTGTTTAAATGCCACGGTCTACCTGAGTATTGTTGCTGACCATGTCCATCCCTTTATGACTACAGTGTACCCATCTTCTGATGGATACTTCCAGCAGGATAATGCTCCATGTCACAAAGCTCACTTTGTGACAAAGCTTCACTGTACTCCAATGGCCTCCACAGTCACCAGATCTCAATCCAATAGAGCCTTTGGGATGTGGTGGAACAGGAGATTTGCATCATGGATGTGCAGCCAACAAACCTGCAGCAACTGCGTAATGCTATCATGTCATTATGGACCAAAATATCTGATTTAACACCTTGTTAAATCTATGCCACAAAGAAATAAGGCAGTTCTAAAGGCAAAAGGGAGTCCAACCCAGTACTAGCAAGGTGTACCTAATAAAGTGGCTGGTGAGTGTGATTATATATATATATATATATATATATATATATATATATATCTTGACCCCCTGGTAATACTTGCCAGCAAGACCCCCTCTCCAGAGTGGCATGGACAGAACCACCAAAACCCCCAGTTACCTAATTAAGGTAGCTCAGAGACACCACCCCTTCCTCCTCCTAGTTCTGCCCAGCCTTATGGTGGACAGGGCTAGGACTCCCTCTCTGTTTTTTCTTGTTTGTTTGGGCAGTTTCTGTTTCCCATTTCCAGGCTTACCTGCTGGCTGACTTTGCTTGTATGCATGACACCATAGAAACTTTGATCCCAGTCACTGATATGGTGCGAGGTGGTGGAAACTGCTGGAGCCGCAATGTTTTTATGACATCATTGGTAAGGGACGTCGCAGGGGTCTCGTCTGAGGGCAGTCTTTTCTCAGGTACAATTTTAATTTAGCCTAACGCATTTGTCTTTCTTTTCCCATGGAAGCTTATGACATCAGCTGTTCCAGCTCTGTTATAGCCGTCTGCCTCTTGCTGCCTGTGAGTGCTTATCCTGCTTATCCAAAGACTTTAGCAACATGGGGACAGATATTAAGTTTATGCTTATTATGCTATTTCTACAGTCTTTTTTTATAATGAAACCTGAAAATCCTCAGCCTACAACTGCTCAAGGAGATTCAGATTTGGCTTTAAGGTATGTTTCTTTTTTATTTTTCCAAATGTCATGTTATCCTGTTATATTATTTTTTCATGATGTATAACTATAATATAATTTATTTATGGCTGGCTATCTATATATTTTTTTCATTTGTCATGCAACCCAACCTTTGCCTAGCTGTTCCCTATGTTCAAATCCTTGCTGGCAAGATAATAAATTGTGTAAAGTGTGTATTGGAGAGATATATGGTCAATGCTTTTCTGATTCACCTGTGGGCTCTATGGATAATTTTCAAACCCTTAATTCTGCTTCTGAAGGGGAAACTCTTGAATCTGACTCACCTCTATTATTTGACACTGAAACTATCTCTGATTTTATTAAAGCAATTAGGGTTACTCAGAGTATTGCAGATTAATTACCTCAAGTTTCATCTGATTGGTTTAGTTCGGGTTCGTCCTCTGATTAATATTTTCCTGTCTCTGATGCTTTAAAATCAATGTATTTAATCTAGTTCTCTAAACCTGAAAATCAGCTTGGAGTACCTGAGAACATTTTTAAGAACTGTCCCTTGAAAAAGCTTTTGCTGTTTTCTACTCCACCTAAGATTGATGCTGCAACGCTGGTTCCTTTAAAGATTTAATAAATAAAAAAATGGAACTAAATTTGAAAAGAGTTTATCTTCTACAGGGAGCTTTGTTTCATCTCCTTCTTTCTTTATTTTCTGTTCTCAAAGCTACTGATGTTCGGTCAGCTAATGTGTCTCATATCATGCCAGAAAATAAGAATGTTGCACATTTTCTTTCAGAACTTAAGAAAGCTACTTTTTGTTTCTCTGCTGCTTCTGAGATGCAGCAGACCAAGTCTAAGGTGTCTGCTAATTTGGTAAAGCCTTGTGGATTCGTTGTTGGGAGGCTGATCCTGGCTCCAAAGCTAATCTGCTAAATCTACCTTTTGAAGGGGATATGCTATTTAGAAAGTAGTTGGATTTTTTTATTTCTAAAAGAACAGGAGGTACAAGCCCTTTTGAGTGAGTGCTGGGCCTACCTTTATCTTCTACAAGCCCTTTTCTCCCAGGCTTCTAGATGCCGTAGGGGCCCCTCATGTCCATAGACAATGCTCTCAATATAAAAAGTTCAAGGCCAATTCACGTTGAGACTTATTTTGTTCACAAGAGGATAGATCTGGTTTTCAGGCCAGAGGCAGAGGATGGGGTAAGCAGTCCCAGGTTTGGGCATCCAGCATTTTGGACAAATGGGTCCTCGATCTTTTCCAATCAGGGCACTATCTGGAGTTCAGCAATAAACCATGTCTTCTTCGCTTGGAGAATTCTCCACTCCCCAGAGACACTGCTAAATTAAAGGCTAGTCAGGGATTTGTCAGCAAACTTCTTAACAACGGTGTTATTCAAGAGGTTTTTGTTCAAGCACAGGCAAGGGGTTTTACTCTCCTCTCTTTCTGCTGAAAAAAGAAAGTCAAGTCTTGGAGACATGTTCTAGATCTTCGCTTTAAAAATACTTTTCTAAAGGTTCAGAAAGATCATGGATGGCATATACATTTCCAAAAGAGGGAACTACCTCTCAAAACCTGGTGTTCCTGGGTGCTCGCTTCAACACTCTAAGAGGGATTGTATCCAGTTCTTAAAAAATACTTCCAGAGTTTTTGTCATATCAAGCAATTGACAGACCCTCAATGGATGAGACTACTAGGACATATGGCTTCTGTGATTCACATGGTAAAATGGGCAAGATGAATAATGCGCCCATTCCAAATTCACTTTCTTCAGACATTCAAGAGGTGCAGCAATCTGTCCCAACAGATAGCCTTCCCCGAAAGTTTAAGGAAATCTCTTCATTGGTGGCTTCAGGTCAGGAATCTGTCCAGGGGACTTTCTCTTCAAGAACCAATTTGGATTCTTGTCCAAATGGATGCCAGAAAATCCAGTTGGCGAGCTCTCTGTCAAGGAAAGTTTGCTTAAGGGACTTGGAACAGTCAAATTCAGTCTCTTCCTTTAAATATACTAAAGATCAGAGCAGTTCTTCTAGCACTTCCTGCTTTCTAGAGATATCTAAAGAGAAAGGCTGTAAAGATTCTTTCCGACAACAGGACAACTACAGCTTACCTCCAATATCAAGGGGGAACAAGAAATCAAAGTGCCCTAAGGGAAGTCTCACCAATTTTCAGTTGGGCTCAGCATCATATTCAGCTTCCTTCTGCAGTTCATAATCCAGGGGCAGAGAATGTCACGTGGATTTTATGAGCAGAAGTCAAGTCTCTCTTGTGGAATGGCAGCTAAACAGATGGCTGTTTCAGATGAATGTCACCATATGGGGTCTTCCAGAGATCGACCTTATGGCTTCCACCATAAATCTATAGCTTCCAAAGTTTTTCAGTCGCAAGCCAACACTTCTTGCCTTGTGGGTGGATGCTCTTCTTCAGGATTGGCCCTTCAGTCTCATTTACGTGTTTCTACCCATTACTCTTACTCCTCACCTTCTGAAAAGAATTCTAAGAGTGTCAGTGACCTTCATTGTCATTCTTTTTCCCTTTTGGATTTGCAGGCGTTGGTTTTCGCTGGTTCACAGATTGACAGTTCTTCCTCCATGGCATCTTTATGTTTCTTGGGATTTGTTGAGTCAGGGTCCAGTAGTACACCCAAATCCACAACGTCTAAGGTTGGCTGCATGGTGCTGAGGTCTTAAATGTAGCCACAAATCAGCAAGCGCTACCCAGGGTTATTTCAAATAAATATAGCAAGAGAACGAAGAAAATTTGATAAAGGGGGTAAATTAGAAACTTGCTTAAAATGTCTATCTGAATTATAAAAGGAAAAAAATTGTGTTTAGCATTCCTTTAAGCACACAAAACTCTTCTCTAATGCTCTAACATAGAGATATTACAGGTACTTAAGGCTTTCTGTTAGCTGCTCTCCCACCGAAAAATAGGCTCCACAAATTCAGATGATTCCTTTTAACAATCCGGCATTATGGTCCCACATCAAGGAAAGGGAGAGAAAATTAAAAAACTGCAATACTGCATATGACTTTTGTAATCCATTGCTTGATCTGAGCTAACATCTTTCACATAATCCTACAATGTCTCTGTCTGTTGGAGTACCTCAAGGATCTGTTCTGGGTCCTCTACTCTTCTCTATTTATACTTCTTCACTGGGTAAACTTAATATTTATGGCTTCAATTATCACCTCTAGGCTGATGACACCCAGATCTACTTCTCCACCCCTGCTCTCTCTCCCTCTGTCCTTTCTCATGTCAGCGACTTCTTATCTTGTCGACGGCATCAGCATTTCCCCAAGTCTGCTGCATCGGAGTCACACTTGACTCAAATCTATCCTTCGTCCCCCACATCCAATCACTTTCTACATCCTGCCGCAACCACCTACGCAATATTTCCAAGATTCGCCCTTTTCTGAGTGTTAACACCACAAAGCAATTAATCCATTCCCTTGCTATTTCCCGACTTGACTACTGCAATAATCTACTAACTGGCCTTCCTCTTTCCCACCTCTCCCCCTTCAATCCATCCTAAATGCCTCTGCCAGGCTAATCCACCTTTCCCGTCGCTATGTATCTGCTGCACCTCTCTGCGAGTCCCTTCATTGGCTCCCCATTCACAGCAGAATTAAATTCAAAATTCTCACCCTTACATACAAAGCTCTCACCAACGCCGCTCCCCACTACCTATCCTCTCTTATAAACAAGTATACTCCAGCCCGCCCACTAAGATCCAACAATGACCTGTTCCTTGCATCTTCGACTATCACCTCTTTCCATGCTAGACTGCAGGACTTCTGTAGTACAGCACCTACCCACTGGAACACTCTCCCTCGTGCTGTCAGACTTTGCCCTAATCTTTCTTCCTTTAAATGCTCCCTGAAGACTTTTTTGTTCAGAGAAGCCTACCACCCAACTCAATAATAAATTAATTTCACTTACCTAACAACATTTCCCTCATATAACTGCATTAACATCTTTATCAATCTTGCAGTCTTCACCTCCTGTTTCTCAACCTCCTACCCTTCTAGATTGTAAGTTCCCACGGGAATAGGGCCCTCAATTCCGCCTGTATGTGTTTGTAAATTTTGTCCTGTCTCTAACAAGTTTTATATCATTGTTTTATTTAAATGAATTGTACTCATGGACATCGCTGCAGAATATGTTGGTGCTTCATAAATAAAGTATAATAATAATGGTGTGGTCTACCTTTATATTCAAGAGCTCTGCTGATAAACCAGTGCAAAATAAGGGAGATCTGTATCAGTTGTCTTGGGAGACATCAATCGTGCCGTGGAAGCGAATCAAAATGGGTATTTCCCACTCTGGACCAGACTACAAGCCTCAACAGGGACTGCTGCGGTCGACACTGACGATTCTCTCCCACCAGGTAAATTATCGGCTTTTGGCAATACTCACTGCCTATCACGCTATATAACTTATTAAAGAAAGATAAAGTTGGTAACCGACAGTGCGGATCCTCAGTATCGCAACCCAATCCAAAAGCATTACCTGTGAACTTTCTCCCCAGGAAACACTATACGAATGACAAAATTCTTCCCATTCACTCCAGTGTTGTACATATGACGCCACATAGACAGGGCCAAGGACGCTTGTACTAAAGGCAAATGCCAGGAACTGCCAGATGCCAAAGATAAGACAGGCAAGGTCTTTTATAAGACTCTGCTCCTGGTGCTAACTACCTAAATAGGTCCCATCTAAATCTGGTGGCGTCTTCTTACTAGGGCCCCTCAGCGAGGATGATGCTGCCTGCCACTTCTCTGGCCTCCGCACTTGCCCTGATTGTGCTCCCGCCCCTAGAAATCCCATGATCTGCCGAACCAGATGGTGATGTCACTGAGCTGCCCAGAGGACTCGAGAGACCTGGAGACACATCCATCACTGGAGGGACTGGAGCTCCAGACAACACAGTTGCGAACAACTGAACCAATGTCATGACAGCTGTGATTGTCTCCGGCAGGAGGTAAGACACCACTGATGCCCCCCCACAAGAGCACTTGCAGCGCTACTTGCCCCTCTTTCCCGCTAGGCCCAAGATATAAAGAGACCTTATGCACACCAGTTGGCCCTCCAGAATTCCCATCCTCAGAGTCTAATGAATAGGTATCAGGAGCAGCCACTGCCATATGCCCTGTCCCAGGGGTTAAAGACAAAGCTGGGGATTATCTAAGCTTGTAGGAGGGGTAGTAGAAAGGGAGGGGACCTGACCCAAACCCAGGATAGAAACCCCCGAGGAGCCCCAGGGGTAGGGGGCAAAATCCCATCCTCGAAGCTAACATTTAAAGGGACATTGTACACTAGATTATTCTTTGCATACATTTTTTGTAGATGATCCATTTATATAGCCCATCTGGAAAAGTTTTTTATAAAAATGTATAGTTTTGCTTATTTTTATGAACATTGTGCTGATTTTCAGACTCCTAACCAAGCCTCACAGTGCCAAATGACTACACGTGTTTACAGACTCCTGCATGCTCCGGTTTATGTTATCTGTCTTTTCATATGCAGGGAAGGGGGGAGGTGGGGAGTGTCTGCTTTTTTTGTTTACCCAGCCCCTTTCAGTGGGTGTCCCATACTACCTCATCAACAATGCAAAACTGGGAGCTTCTAAATAAGTTTTTAAAAGGTTTTATACTGGATTTTTAGATTAGTATCTGTGCATATTCTTCTTTATAGTAGTGTATATTACATGCAGTTATATGAAAATGTGTGTATACTGTCCCTTTAACTCTCCTGCAGATCTCCTAGCAGATGCTCCATCCACCTCATCTCTAAATCTCCTGGAAGGAACTGACACCCTACGAGAAAGTTCCATTATAACCACAGCAATGTCCAATCCAGCGAAACGAAGATATGAAAATTTCTCCCAGAGCAGGAAGCGATAAAGAGGCATGGGCCTACGTGACCCACAGTCTTATACTGCAGGTAAACCAACCCCACACCTTTGCAACAATGTTGCACACACTCAACAGGCTGCACTGAGTAAGGGTGCTAACCTTTAATTCCATTTCAGGCTAAATAGCCTTGCATTTCCATTCTTGCAAAAATGCTGCCATATAGCACCCATATAGTGTTCCAGACGTGTACATGCTACTTTATCAAAATTGTATTAAAGGGACACTCAGGTTATATTAAATTTTCATGATTCAGATACAGCATGTCATTTTAAACAACTTTCCAATTTACTTCCATTAAAAAAAATGTGCACAGTCTTTTATATTTACAATTTTTGAGTCACCAGATGCTACTGAGCATGTGCAAGAATTCACAGACTATACGTATATGCATATGTGATTGGCTGATTGCTATCACATGGTACAAGGGGAGTGGAAATATACATAACTTTGAAATTTATTATAAAAAAATCTACTACTCATTTGAAGTTCAGACTAAATGCTATTGCATTGTCTTGTTATCTTGCATTTGTTGATTATACAAATCTAATGTGTTGACTGGTCCTTTAAGTATCTGAATCATCAAAGAAATTTTTTTCTGTTCTGTGTCCCTTTAACTAGCTTACAACATTTTGATGATATGAATTGTTCTATTGTTTTTTTTGTTTAAGTGAGAATTAATAATTACACAATACATTTATGTATATAATATCACATATTCTTTTTTCTAATAGAAGAACAGAGTAAGATATGATGGGGATATCAGGGGGAAGGAACCAGCTGTGACCAAGAAAATGTGTTTTTGTTTTAATTTGGGGTAATTGTGAAATTGCACCCTGATTTAGCTGTTTAAACGTTCCTAGTAATTTTGCAATTTACAATAACCTATTCACTTCTCCCTTGCAGACCGCAGGGTATACAAAGTAAGCTATAACAAAAAAAATTACACATCCTCTTTTTATTCCAATCATTTTCTATGAATTTCAAAGGTGTAAGCAGAAGTCTGTACTAGTATATTACTAAATTATGAATCTATTTATAGTACCTCGTGAATTTTTAAAATTTATTTTTTAAGAATCTAAACATTTTATTTGTGTTTTTTATGCCATTAACCGAGGGCTCGCTTCCATTGAGCCGTTAAAATTGAGCCGTAAGCTACCAAAGACGGCTGACAGCTAAAAGTAATTTACGGCTCCATTTTAGTACCAGGTTTCCATTGAAAAGGTTTCTGCTTTGCGTGCGGTCGCTCTTTCGTGTAAGTGTAAGCTAGCATTGTGTTAAACTCTTCCACCTGATGCCAAATTTCTAAAACATTAATGTTACTATGGTAACCCGAACTTACACTACACGATTACATATACGGCACCACATACAAGTGCGGCGCGTATAGTCTACCCGTTGCTCGCTGTTAAAATAAAATCAAACACCTAACGCAAGCGCAATATCTACCTCTTAACCGCAACCCCACCGCAATAACCCCTAATTCTCCAACACCCTTATCGCAAAGTATCTATTCAAACTATTAACCCCTAAACCGCCATGCCCCACAATGCAATTTAGCCTTTTAAGGGCAGTAAAAGAGCTGAATGCCCTTTTAACCCCTTAAGGACAAGGCCATTTTTCAATTTCTTTCCCTTAAGGACCAGGGCTATTTTTACATTTCTGCTGTGTTTGTGTTTAGCTGTAATTTTCCTCTTACTCATTTACTGTACCCATACATATTATATACCGTTTTTCTCGCCATTAAATAGACTTTCTAGAGATACCATTATTTTCATCATATCTTATAATTTACTATAAAAAAATTATAAAATATGAGGAAAAAATGAAAAAAAAACACACACTTTTTCTAACTTTGACCCCCAAAATCTGTTACAAATCTACAACCACCAAAAAACACCCATGATAAATAGTTTCTAAATTTTGGCCTGAGTTTAGAAATACTCAATGTTCACATGTTCTTTGCTTTTTTTGCAAGTTATAGGGCAATAAATACAAGTAGCACTTTGCTATTTCAAAACCACTTTTTTTAAAAATTAGCGCTAGTTACATTGGGACACTGATATCTTTCAGGAATCCCTGAATATCCCTCGACATGTATATTTTTTTTTAGCAGACATCCCAAAGTATTGATCTAGGCCCATTTTGGTATATTTCATGCCACCCTTTCACCGCGAAATGAGATCAAATAAAACAAATTGTTCACTTTTTCACAAATTTTTTCACAAACGTTAGGTTTCTCACTTAAATTATTTGCAAATAACTTGTGCAATTATGGCATAAATGGTTGTAAACAATTCTCTGGGATCCCCTTTGTTCAGAAATACTAGACATATATGGCTTTGGCGTTGCTTTTTGGTAATTAGAAGGCCGCTATTTACCGCTGCGCACCACGCGTGAATTATGCCCAGCAGTGAAGGGGTTAATTAGGGAGCATGTAGGGAGCTTCTAGGGTTAATTTTAGCTGTAGTGTAGTGTAGTAGACAACCCCAAGTATTGATCTAGGCCCATCTTGGTATATTTCATGCCACCATTTCACTGCCAAATGCGATTAAATGAAAAAAAAAATGTTAAATTTTTCACAATTTTAGGTTTCTCACTGAAATTATTTACAAACAGCTTGTGCAATTATGGCACAAATGGTTGTAAAAGTTTCTCTGTGACCCCCTTTGTTCAGAAATAGCAGACATATATGGCTTTGGCGTTGCTTCTTGGTAATTAGAAGGCCGCTAAATGCAGATGCGCACCACACGTGTATTATGCCCAGCAGTGAAGGGGTTAATTAGGGAGCTTGCAGGGTTAATTTTAGCTTTAATGTAGAGATCAGCTTCCAACCTGACATATCACACCCCCTGATCCCTCCCAAATAGCTCTCTTCCCTCCCCCACCCCATAATTGTCCCCGCCATCTTAAATACTGGCAGAAAGTCTGCCAGTACTAAAATAATAAAAAAAATATTGCATATTTACATATGCTGAAGTTTAGGATCCCCCCTTAGCCCCCAACCTCCCTGATCCCCCCTCAAACAGCTCTCTAACCCTCCCCCTCTAACGTATTGGTAGCCATCTTGGCTGCCAGTACCCAGTTTACAATAAAATATATTTCTTTCATGTAATTAACAAGAGTCCATGAGCTAGTGACGTATGGGATATACATTCCTACCAGGAGGGGCAAAGTTTCCCAAACCTTAAAATGCCTATAAATACACCCCTCACCACACCCACAAATCAGTTTTACAAACTTTGCCTCCAAGGGAGGTGGTGAAGTAAGTTTGTGCTAGATTCTACGTTGATATGCGCTCCGCAGCAAGTTGGAGCCCGGTTTTCCTCTCAGCGTGCAGTGAATGTCAGAGGGATGTGAGGAGAGTATTGCCTATTGAATGCAGTGATCTCCTTCTACGGGGTCTATTTCATAAGGTTCTCTGTTATCGGTCGTAGAGATTCATCTCTTACCTCCCTTTTCAGATCGACGATATACTCTTATATTTACCATTTCCTCTACTGATTCTCGTTTCAGTACTGGTTTGGCTTTCTACAAACATGTAGATGAGTGTCCTGGGGTAAGTAAGTCTTATTTTCTGTGACACTCTAAGCTATGGTTGGGCACTTTATTTATAAAGTTCTAAATATATGTATTCAAACATTTATTTGCCTTGACTCAGAATGTTCAACTTTCCTTATTTCCAGACAGTCAGTTTCATATTTGGGATTATGCTTTAATTATCATATTTTTTCTTACCTCAAAAATTTGACTTTTTTCCCTGTGGGCTGTTAGGCTCGCGGGGGCTGAAAATGCTTCATTTTATTGCGTCATTCTTGGCGCGGACTTTTTTGGCGCAAAAATTCTTTTCCGTTTCCGGCGTCATACGTGTCGCCGGAAGTTGCGTCATTTTTTGACGTTATTTTGCGCCAAAAATGTCGGCGTTCCGGATGTGGCATCATTTTTGGCGCCAAAAGCATTTAGGCGCCAAATAATGTGGGCGTCTTATTTGGCGCCAAAAAATATGGGCGTCGCTTTTGTCTCCACATTATTTCAGTCTCATTTTTCATTTGCTTCTGGTTGCTAGAAGCTTGATGTTTGGCATTTTTTTCCCATTCCTGAAACTGTCTTATAAGGAATTTGATCTATTTTGCTTTATATGTTGTTTTTTCTCTTACATATTGCAAGATGTCTCACGTTGCATCTGAGCCAGAAGATACTACAGGAAAACCTCTGCCTGCTGGATCTACCAAAGCTAAGTGTATCTGCTGTAAACTTTTGGTAGCTATTCCTCCAGCTGTTGTTTGTATTAAATGTCATGACAAACTTGTTAATGCAGATAATATTTCCTTTAGTGATGTACCATTGCCTGTTGCAGTTCCCTCAACATCTAAGGTGCAGAATGTTCCTGATAACATAAGAGATTTTGTTTCTGAATCCATAAAGAAGGCTTTGTCTGTTATTTCTCCTTCTAGTAAACGTAAAAAGTCTTTTAAATCTTCTCTCTCTACAGATGAATTTTTAAATGAACACCATCATTCTGATTCTTTGGACTCTTCTGGTTCAGAGGATTCTGTCTCAGAGATTGATGCTGATAAATCTTCATATTTATTTAAGATGGAATTTATTCGCTCTTTACTTAAAGAAGTACTAATTGCTTTAGAAATAGAGGATTCTAGTCCTCTTGATACTAATTCTATACGTTTGGATAAGGTTTTTAAAGCTCCTGCGGTTATTCCAGAAGTCTTTCCTGTTCCTAATGCTATTTCTGCAGTAATTGCTAAGGAATGGGATAAATTGGGTAATTCATTTACTCCTTCTAAACGTTTTAAGCAATTATATCCTGTTCCGCCTGACAGGTTAGATTTTTGGGACAAAATCCCTAAAGTTGATGGGGCTATTTCTACCCTTGCTAAACGTACTACCATTCCTACATCAGATGGTACCTCGTTTAAGGATCCTTTAGATAGAAAAATTGAATCTTTTCTAAGAAAAGCTTATCTATGTTCAGGTAATCTTCTTAGACCTGCTATATCATTGGCTGATGTTGCTGCAGCTTCAACTTTTTGGTTGGAAACTCTAGCGCAACAAGTAACAAATCGTGATTCTCATGATATTATTATTCTTCTCCAGCATGCTAATAATTTCATCTGTGATGCCATTTTTGATATTATTAGAGTTGATGTTAGATTTATGTCTCTGGCTATCTTAGCCAGAAGAGCTTTATGGCTTAAGACTTGGAATGCTGATATGGCTTCTAAATCAACTCTACTTTCCATTTCTTTCCAGGGAAACAAATTATTTGGTTCTCAGTTGGATTCTATTATTTCAACTGTTACTGGTGGGAAAGGAACTTTTTTACCACAGGATAAAAAGTCTAAAGGTAAAAACAGGGCTAACAATCGTTTTCGTTCCTTTCGTTTCAACAAAGAACAAAAGCCTGATCCTTCGTCCTCAGGAGCAGTTTCAGTTTGGAAACCATCTCCAGTCTGGAATAAATCCAAGCCTGCTAGAAAGGCAAAGCCTGCTTCTAAGTTCACATGAAGGTACGGCCCTCATTCCAGTTCAGCTGGTAGGGGGCAGGTTACGTTTTTTCAAAGAAATTTGGATCAATTCTGTTCACAATCTTTGGATTCAGAACATTGTTTCAGAAGGGTACAGAATTGGTTTCAAGATGAGACCTCCTGCAAAGAGATTTTTTCTTTCCCATGTCCCAGTAAATCCAGTGAAAGCTCAAGCATTTCTGAATTGTGTTTCAGATCTAGAGTTGGCTGGAGTAATTATGCCAGTTCCAGTTCCGGAACAGGGGATGGGGTTTTATTCAAATCTCTTCATTGTACCAAAGAAGGAGAATTCCTTCAGACCAGTTCTGGATCTAAAATTATTGAATCGTTATGTAAGGATACCAACGTTCAAGATGGTAACTGTAAGGACTATATTGCCTTTTGTTCAGCAAGGGAATTATATGTCCACAATAGATTTACAGGATGCATATCTGCATATTCCGATTCATCCAGATCATTATCAGTTCCTGAGATTCTCTTTTCTAGACAAGCATTACCAATTTGTGGCTCTACCGTTTGGCCTTGCTACAGCTCCAAGAATTTTCACAAAGATTCTCGGTGCCCTTCTGTCTGTAATCAGAGAACAGGGTATTGTGGTATTTCCTTATTTGGACGATATCTTGGTACTTGCTCCGTCTTTACATTTAGCAGAGTCTCATACGAATCGACTTGTGTTGTTTCTTCAAGATCATGGTTGGAGGATCAATTTACCAAAAAGTTCTTTGATTCCTCAAACAAGGGTAACCTTTCTGGGTTTCCAGATAGATTCAGTGTCCATGACTTTGTCTTTAACAGACAAGAGACGTCTAAAATTGATTACAGCCTGTCGAAACCTTCAGTCTCAATCATTCCCTTCGGTAGCCTTATGCATGGAAATTCTAGGTCTTATGACTGCTGCATCGGACGCGATCCCCTTTGCTCGTTTTCACATGCGACCTCTTCAGCTCTGTATGCTGAACCAATGGTGCAGGGATTACACGAAGATATATCAATTAATATCTTTAAAACCGATTGTTCGGCACTCTCTAACGTGGTGGACAGATCACCATCGTTTAATTCAGGGGGCTTCTTTTGTTCTTCCGACCTGGACTGTAATTTCAACAGATGCAAGTCTCACAGGTTGGGGAGCTGTGTGGGGATCTCTGACGGCACAAGGAGTTTGGGAATCTCAGGAGGTGAGATTACCGATCAATATCTTGGAACTCCGTGCAGTTTTCAGAGCTCTTCAGTTTTGGCCTCTTCTGAAGAGAGAATCGTTCATTTGTTTTCAGACAGACAATGTCACAACTGTGGCATACATCAATCATCAAGGAGGGACTCACAGTCCTCTGGCTATGAAAGAAGTATCTCGAATTTTGGTTTGGGCGGAATCCAGCTCCTGTCTAATCTCTGCGGTTCATATCCCAGGTGTAGACAATTGGGAAGCGGATTATCTCAGTCGCCAAACGTTGCATCCGGGCGAATGGTCCCTTCACCCAGAGGTATTTCTTCAGATTGTTCAAATGTGGGGGCTCCCAGAGATAGATCTGATGGCCTCTCATCTAAACAAGAAACTTCCCAGGTATCTGTCCAGATCCCGGGATCCTCAGGCAGAGGCAGTGGATGCATTATCACTTCCTTGGAAGTATCATCCTGCCTATATCTTTCCGCCTCTAGTTCTTCTTCCAAGAGTAATCTCCAAGATTCTGAGGGAATGCTCGTTTGTTCTGCTAATAGCTCCGGCATGGCCTCACAGGTTTTGGTATGCGGATCTTGTCCGGATGGCATCTTGCCAACCATGGACTCTTCCGTTAAGACCAGACCTTCTGTCTCAAGGTCCTTTTTTCCATCCGGATCTGAAATCCTTAAATTTAAAGGTATGGAGATTGAACGCTTGATTCTTGGTCATAGAGGTTTCTCTGACTCCGTGATTAATACTATGTTACAGGCTCGTAAATCTGTATCTCGAGAGATATATTATAGAGTCTGGAAGACTTATATTTCTTGGTGTCTTTCTCATCATTTTTCTTGGCATTCTTTTAGAATACCGAGAATTTTACAGTTTCTTCAGGATGGTTTAGATAAGGGTTTGTCCGCAAGTTCTTTGAAAGGACAAATCTCCGCTCTTTCTGTTCTTTTTCACAGAAAGATTGCTATTCTTCCTGATATTCATTGTTTTGTACAAGCTTTGGTTCGTATAAAACCTGTCATTAAGTCAATTTCTCCTCCATGGAGTTTGAATTTGGTTTTGGGAGCTCTTCAAGCTCCTCCGTTTGAACCTATGCATTCATTGGACATTAAATTACTTTCTTGGAAAGTTTTGTTCCTTTTGGCCATCTCTTCTGCTAGAAGAGTTTCTGAATTATCTGCTCTTTCGTGTGAGTCTCCTTTTCTGATTTTTCATCAGGATAAGGCGGTGTTGCGAACTTCTTTTGAATTTTTACCTAAAGTTGTGAATTCCAACAACATTAGTAGAGAAATTGTGGTTCCTTCATTATGTCCTAATCCTAAGAATTCTAAGGAGAAATCATTGCATTCTTTGGATGTTGTTAGAGCTTTGAAATATTATGTTGAAGCTACGAAATCTTTCCGTAAGACTTCTAGTCTATTTGTTATCTTTTCCGGTTCTAGGAAAGGCCAGAAAGCTTCTGCCATTTCTTTGGCATCTTGGTTGAAATCTTTAATTCATCTTGCCTATGTTGAGTCGGGTAAAATTCCGCCTCAAAGATTTACAGCTCATTCTACTAGGTCAGTTTCTACTTCCTGGGCGTTTAGGAATGAAGCTTCGGTTGACCAGATCTGCAAAGCAGCAACTTGGTCCTCTTTGCATACTTTTACTAAATTCTACCATTTTGATGTATTTTCTTCTTCTGAAGCAGTTTTTGGTAGAAAAGTTCTTCAGGCAGCGGTTTCAGTTTGAATCTTCTGCTTATGTTTTTTGTTAAACTTTATTTTGGGTGTGGATTATTTTCAGCAGGAATTGGCTGTCTTTATTTTATCCCTCCCTCTCTAGTGACTCTTGTGTGGAAAGATCCACATCTTGGGTAGTCATTATCCCATACGTCACTAGCTCATGGACTCTTGTTAATTACATGAAAGAAAACATAATTTATGTAAGAACTTACCTGATAAATTCATTTCTTTCATATTAACAAGAGTCCATGAGGCCCACCCTTTTTTGTGGTGGTTATGATTTTTTTGTATAAAGCACAATTATTCCAATTCCTTATTTTATATGCTTCGCACTTTTTTTCTTATCACCCCACTTCTTGGCTATTCGTTAAACTGATTTGTGGGTGTGGTGAGGGGTGTATTTATAGGCATTTTAAGGTTTGGGAAACTTTGCCCCTCCTGGTAGGAATGTATATCCCATACGTCACTAGCTCATGGACTCTTGTTAATATGAAAGAAATGAATTTATCAGGTAAGTTCTTACATAAATTATGTTTTTTTATTATTTTTTTTATAATTTTTCTGTAGTGTAGCTTATCCCCCACATCCCTCCGAGATCCCTTAGATCATTTTTATTTATTTATTTTTTCCCCACTTTCTGTTCAAATTTTTTCTTCAGTGTAGCTGTTCCCACCCGCTCCCTACCCGTTCCCGGCTCCCGTGCGCGCACCCCGTGCATGTGCGTGCTCCCATGCGCGCGCCCCAGCGATCCCGCCCCCTCCACATCACACGGCCCATCGATGGCAGCCCACCCGCCTCCCAGACTGGCTCCCACCCACCAACTATACCGGCCATCGATGTCCGGTGCAGAGAGGGCCACAGAGTGGCTCTCTCTGCATCGGATGGCCAAGGAGAGTTATTGCAGGATGCCTCGATGTCGAGGCATCACTGCAATAACCGGAAAGCGGCTGGAAGCGATCAGGATCGCTTCCAGGCGCTTTAAACCCTAATGTCGTACAGGGTACGTCGCTGGTCTTTAAAGACCAGGTTGTGTGCGACGTACCCTGATTTAGCTGTTTAAACGTTCCTAATAATTTTGCAATTTACAATAACCTATTCACTTCTCCCTTGCAGACCGCAGGGTATACAAAGTAAGCTATAGCAAAAAACATTACACATCCTCTTTTTATTCCAATCATTTTCTATGAATTTCAAAGGTGTAAGCAGAAGTCTGTACTAGTATATTACTAAATTATGAATATATTTATAGTACCTCATGAATTTTTAAAATTTATTTTTTAAGAATCTAAACATTTTATTTGTGTTTTTTATGCCATTAACTGAGGGCTCGCTTCCATTGAGCCGTTAAAATTGAGCCGTAAGCTACCGAAGACGGCTGACAGCTAAAAGTAATTTACGGCTCCATTTTAGTACCAGGTTTCCATTGAAAAGGTTTCTGCTTTGCGTGCGGTCGCTCTTTCGTGTAGGTGTAAGCTAGCGTTGTGTTAAACTCTTCCACCTGATGCAAAATTTCTAAAACATTAATGTTACTATGGTAACCCGAACTTACACTACACTCGATTACATATACGGCACCACATACAAGTGCGGCGCGTATAGTTTACCCGTCGGCTCGCTGTTAAAATAAAATCAAACACCTAACGCATGCGCAATATCTACCTCCTAACCGCAACCCCACCGCAATAACCTCTAATCCGCCAACACCCTTTTTCGGAAAGTATCTATTCAAACTATTAACCCCTAATCCGCCATGCCCCCATATCGCAATTAACCTAATAAATCTATTAACCCCTAAACCGCCAACCCCCATGCTATTAACCCCTAAACCACCATGCCCCACAATGCAATTTAGCCTTTTAAGGGCAGTAAAAGAGCTGAATGCCCTTTTAACCCCTTAAGGACAAGGCCATTTTTCAATTTCTTTCCCTTAAGGACCAGGGCTATTTTTACATTTCTGCGGTGTTTGTGTTTAGCTGTAATTTTCCTCTTACTAATTTACTGTACCCATACATATTATATACCGTTTTTCTCGCCATTAAATGGACTTTCTAGACAAATCCCTAACATAGAATCACTAAGGTATCTCTAATGTATTTGACTTTTTTTGTCTTATTTACACTAATTTTCAGATGGAGTTGTTTCGCATCCTATTCAAATGTCCATACAGTAGTCATGTCGCATTAGTTGTGCTAAAAGTGGTAGATTGGGACTCATATAATTGGGTCAGAACCCGTTTAAATTTTATATACTGCCTTATCTCTTCTTACTTGTTGATTATGTTGGCATGTTTCCAGCGGCCGAGGCAGCATTCCCACGTTACTCTAAATGAGACTGTATATATCCTGTTTGTACATATCAGGACCAACAAAAGAGACCCATCATATATGTGTATAGATGTACATGGGTGTATGACCTACAACTTTGAACTCCACTATGCATAAACTTAACATACTTAGGACAGGCCATTATCATATAAGTTCTGAATATAGGAACCACTAGGGCGATAGAAAAATAAAAGGTTTAGCTAATATACCACTGATAACATAACTCTCCTCCAGTTTGATATATATGTTTGTGATAAATATTTGACAGGTTGTAGATGCCAGATCTGTTGTTGGGGTTTCTTATATCATATTGGATTTCACTTAAAGTATACTTAGGCCTCTATTTATCAAAGGTCTTGCGGACCTGATCCGACAATGCGGATCAGGTCGGCAAGACCTCGCTAAATGGGGAGAGCAATACGCTCTCTGCATTTAACATTGCACCAGCAGCTCACAAGAGCTGCTGGTGCAACGCCGCCCCCTGCTGACTCGCGGCCAATCAGCCGCCAGCAGGGAGGTGTCAATCAACCCGATCGTACTCGATCGGGTTGATTTCCGGCGATGTCTGTCCACCTGCTCAGAGCAGGCGGACAGGGTTATGGAGCAGCGGTCTTTAGACTGCTGCTTCATAACTTGTGTTTCTGGCGAGTCTGAAGACTCGCCAGAAACACGGGCCCACAAGCTCTGTACGGAGCTTGATAAATATGGGCCTTAGAGTTAACAACCTTATGTAATAATGTGTAGCAAAGGGCCTAATAATTACCGGTGCAGATTCTATTTATTCCTTACAATTCTGCTTCCATAAAGTAACTTCCTGCTCTCTTCAATATAGCCCCCTCTAGAGATATAATCAAGTATATATCAGCCTCTTCGCACCCTTTTTCACATTTAAGACATAGTCTATACCCTCCTACAGTTTGAAAGTTATATCATTACTCTTAGTTGTTTTACAAAACCCTACTAGACTTAATGTAAGAGAGGCGCAGTATTTCATTTGTTGTTCCAGATGTACATATTCTTATTGTCAGCAACATATTTACAGCTTTTCTTTTATTTTACTTGTTACATATTAAACTATAAGACGTATTATAGTTCATAAGGGCTCTAAATTATTACTTTATTCATCTTATAAAATAAAAAATGGAGGTTTACAACTGATGTTCCCTAATCACTGTTATACAAAAAGGTTATGTATATTTTGTTGAACTAATATTTGCTTTATAACTGGAAATTATTTCTGTGTATGGATTTCACTGAAACGCATTGCATGTTTGTTGTGAACTAAACCTCAATAAAAATTTAAAAAAAAAATAAAAAAAACTTTTAGAAAAAAGAATGGGCTATTAAATTAGTGAAACATTGGACTAGATGCTCTAGTGGAGAACAATCAATAATGCACAAGTGCATAGTTAAATATTTGATCCAAAGCGTCTTAATGCAAACAAAATGCTTTAGCCCGCCGTTAAATTTTAATACATAACACAGGCAGCACTATTAGAGCACTCATAGCGCTTGTATTACAAGTGGTGATTTAAGTGCTGCACTTGAGTGTAATCCAAAATACTGTGTTGTAACATTTAGAACCTGAAGTAAACCACTATTATTAATGGCATAGCACAGAATTACAGGACAAACTCCAATACTTGTGCAACATCTGTGTAACTTACCCTCGGCTTAGCACACCATTAAGTTGGTGCTTGAGCAATATCCGACATGAATTTTACTAGGCATGTCCATAGAAGTCCATTATGTGAGGAATTTATTGCACCTGCACTATCCAACGTGCAGATGTTAGCATTCTCTAGACTATCGTTCAAGCTATAAAAAATAACTCTGGACTGTAATATGAAGGCAAAACTAGAAGAGCTATTTATTGTGATTGAGCACACCATTGTGATAATATTCTTGAGATTCCATTTGTAATCTAGGCACAGATTAAGAGCACTGTGCATCTTTTGCCCTCCTCTATACATACTCATAAAGGGAATAGCTTGGGTAAAAGGACAATAACACTTTCAAAACCAGCTCTGGGGACCTTTCTTGTTTGCAGAGCTTACAGGGCCTCACTGTAACAGAAAATAACAGATATATAGGCTTCACAAATATTTTTTGTGGAAAAACCTTTTTAAATGAATGCAGACTGCCTTTCAGAGTATTACAAGAAAACTCTTTTCTTCAACATAATGACAAAGCGCACAGAGGCTTTCCATAGTGCATAAAATCGATTCCATAGATGTATTAAAAGAATAAAAAGACTCACTAACAAGTGAAAAGCACTGTAAAAACGCTATTCATGTATGCTGAGCTATTTCTGTGGCTCAGCTCACTAAACCCACAGCTGCTTGTTAGATTTCTGTATTTCACCAATTTACTCTGGAAACAGGAACTAATATATAAAATGCACTAAATATAAACTCATCCACATATAAATTACTGTGGCCACACAATATCACACACAAAAGCTTAGACCATTATAAAGTTATTTTGATAATGGGAGGCAACCTTAATATGACATGGCAATGTTAGACAGTTCACAAGACTTCTCTCTAGAATAGCTCTTAAACAAATTTCAGAGGATTCACACAGTCTCCATAACATCCAGAACTCTTTAAATATCCACTTTCTTCATAAGACATATTCAAGGTTAGACTACCTCCTTTCTGCCCTGATAAAAATTGATGCAATACATCCAATCACTGTTTGGTTTCATGAGTCCTAATTCTTGTGTCGCTGTTATGCCATGATTGCTATCTTGCATCATTCTTTAAAGGGACATGAAACCCATATTTAGAAAGAGCATACAATTTTAAGCAACTTTCTAATTGACTTCAATTATCTAATTTGCTTAATTATCTTGATATCCTTTGCTGAAAAGCATATCTAGATAGGCTCAGTAGCTGCTGATTGGTGGCTGCACATAGATGCCTTGTGTGATTGGCTCACCCATGTGCATTGCTATTTCTTCAACAAAGGATATCTAAATAATGAAGCAAATTAGATAATAGAAGTAAATTGGAATATTGTTTAAAATTGTATGCTCTACCTGAATCATTAAAGTGGATTTAGTGTCCCTTTAATGACTTTTTGGTATATGATATGTCATTGTACACTCACTGTTTTTTTTTTAACATGGGTTTTTGGAGCCATTTTTCATTTAAAAGCTTCTGGGGCTGACTCCATATTTGTACTAGTATTGACTGTGTCTCGTGGGTAAGTTGTTTGTTAGTGAATTTTGGATTTGACCTTGCCTTTTTGACCTGTCACTTGCCTTGTGAATATGCAATTGATACTGCTGCCTGATTGGCTTTGACTATTACTAATACTGGGGTCGATCACAATCTATCGGCTGAGGCCTTTTTCTAGTCACAAAGGCCACTTTTTGATTCTGCACGATCACAAAATCACCATTTTGTCTATTTCCAGCGACTCTAATTGTGTTTTTGGATCCTCTCTAAAAGCCCTATTTTTTCTAAGTGCCCAAAAATGTCTTGGACTGAAAATGGGGCCCCATACTGTAAGGTTGGCTCCACTGGTTATCAGCTCTATAAAAAAAACAGTCATCAGCCAACACTTAGGTCCTGATTCTATCCTCTTATCTTAGATCCTCCCTGGGTAATGTTTATCAGATGACAAACCTTCTCTCTGAGGATGTGTACAAAATTGACCACTCCCCCATTTACCTGTTTATTGGTAACTGATTTTCCTTATACCTTTCCTACTTCTTGTTCTGTCCAACCTTTACATGGACAGGACTTTGGGGCTCTCTCCTCTTCCGAATTTTTAGGACGATGGCACAACTTAATTTATGGCAGCAAGGAGATGCAGGATCCGGACTCCTGGGCAGACACCCCGGTAGGCGATTTGGTGGGCTGGTGAAATACGCCAGTGGTCCTAGTTCCATCCTCTTTTTCTAGCTCTTTTATGTTAAATGTTATGCTTTTGAGAAAGATAGTTGTAACTGCTAAAATGTGTTAAGAATCTAAAGTTTTATGGAGCTGTGATCTTTGAAGCTAAGTTGTTGTTGCTTATGTTTATTTCCTTTCTGCAATCCTTCAAAAAATGACAAATAGATCTTTACAGCATTTTGTCTGTGAGTATTTTTCATTTAGCTCCTGCTTTTCTTTCACAAGTTACACTATTTTGGGTTCTCTTTCTTTCTGATGTTCTTTTTGGAGAAAAAATTCCAGGCAGGTTCCCTCTCGTGGTCAATACTGCTGAGATTTAACTACAGATACTACATACAGCTAAGTAGAAGCTGAGGCAGGCTGTGGCGCTCTTTTAAAGGGAAGTTAGCTTTTGCATATAACCATTTTTACCCACTTGTAAAACTCTTTGCTATCTTAACTGACCATAAAAATCTTCTCTACATCCAAGCAGCTTAAGAATCAAATCCCAAGCAAGCACGATAGGCCTTCTTTTCTAGGTTATCATATATCCCAGGAGCCAAGGATGTAAATGCAGATGCTTTATCAAAACAGTTTGTACCTCAGGAATCAAGTATTCCCTATAAAATTATTGTATCTTATCTTTCTATTAAAATTCTTCATAAACTTAAACAAGCCCAAGATAAGATTCTGAAGAATGTCCAATCACCTACAAACTGTATTTATTGTGGATCAAATTCTTAACTGAGCTCATGAGAACAAACTGTCAGCTCATCCTGGAAATAAATATATTTTGAAAAGACTTTAACATCATATTGGGTGGCATAATATGCAAATTGATGTCAGTCCATTTCCTTGGCTTGTGTTATATTTAATGCTAATAAGCTAATTTTGGTCTTGTATAACCACTTCCTCCATTACACCAGCCTTGCATCCATTTTGAAAACAAGCAAATAAAAAAGGGCACCTCCTGGGGGGGGCAGAGCCGGCTGCCTACGGGAATGGCCACACGGACGTGAGCTCGGCAATAACCTATCCGACTACAATCAGATATATATCTCTACCGGGGGTAAATCCCGGCGATCAAAATACCACCAGCCTCCTCATCAACACCCGATCCTCCTGCAGCAGTAATAGCGCAATGCGCAAAGCCTAAAGACCCGTTCCGGAGAAACAGAGAACCACTACGGCTGTAACATCCACCATCTTGCCCACGCAGCATGACAATTTACAGGATCTCCTGCACACATCCCAAGGGTTAGTACATACCGCTAGGCATAAAGACTTGCCAGTAAATTAAACACCAACATGTTGTGACACTATACACTGTAAAAAGTGCGCATTCAATCTCGCTAGACCCGAATCCGGTTTGCAGTATCACCTGCAGTTACCCTGTACTATCACAGACTGGTTTGGGTAATATTCATATACTGCATAAGCCCCTAAAGTTTACACTATTAAAATGACAAGCTAATCACATTATACACCATTATATCCTCCACTAAGAATATAGGGCAAGTAAAGCAGGACAGTCTAAGTGACTAGCATCATATAAATGTATGCCTACTTCTCCAAATCTACACTGGATGTTAATGCTTTCTGGTCACCCAGAATAGATATAAGCAGACACTCAGACATTGTGGAATATTGCTGAATGATATATTGGGTCTCTTTGATAAACCAGTTAACCCTATAACAACTGTACTTCACCTATAACTTTTCTTCAATTTCTTACCTACCATTAAAGCCTGGTAAACCAGAAAAAGGAGTAAACGCTGTAACACCAGCTAAAGCTTCAGTAAACGCCTTTTTAAAATTACTTGAGAAACCAGCTTCCAAAATGCTAGCTAACCGACATCAATCTCAAGCTCCACGTACTTTACAACGCAGTATGGAATTTCAACCCCTTACCTCACTACTTAGATCAAAAGGTCTCCAATACCGCTGGGGATTCCCCTGCTCAATTTCTGCTCTGCATCAAGGCCAGAGACTGATATGTAAAGACCCAGAAGACATTACATCATTCTGTTCTGAGATAAATATAGAGCCGCCAAAAAGCCAAACTGACCACCAGAGCAAACCCTCCACAGGACCACTGGTCTCTACTTCTACAAAGTCACAGAAATTCCATTGGCAGACTGTGACACCCAGAAGCCGTAAGACTCCAGAGACTACTACATCCCAATCTGATAGGAGACACCATACTTAAGAGACTCTGAGATACACCAGATGCTCAAAGAGAGCCTTTGAAGACCTTCAGAAGTCTCAATTGACTTGACGGTGTAAACAGACACCTTTGGAACTTAATTCATGTCACTTTACTAAATACCCAGGAAGTAAAAGCTACTAAGTGTTTTAGGGACAGGGCCATGCCCTCAACCATATGTATACCATGTTTCTTATGTTTGGTTTATTAATTGTTTTCTGTTATTTTTTCCATTGTTTGTTATTGTACATTAAAGCTACTACTTTTACAAGAGTACTCAGTAATTTCTATTTATATAACTTGTTTGATCTCTTTTATTGCAATACATCTGTAGTAGACCCCACAGTCATAGTAAACTGCTATTCCAAAGAGTTAGTTTGCCATAGCAAATTAAAACACACTAACACATGACTAGAACAATAACTATATTAACACAGAATGCTAAAGGGCTTAATATACCACATAAGAGATCGATGGCTTTTAGAGTGTAAATGAAAAAATGGTGACATTATGGGGGGTAGTTATCAAGCCGTCAACTTTTCTGCCTTCGCCGGCCCAATACGCCCGCCTAAGCTCGCCTCACATCGCCGCCGCGGACCTGAAAAAATACGCCTAAGTTATCAAAAAAAGCTGTCAAAAAGCCGCGGGGCGATGAGCAGCGGACTGTGAGAGTTATCACTCATCCGATCTCGCTGCTCTTCGGCTGTTTGACAGCTTTCTTGCTAGCCTGTCACTAAGCACCCACACTAAACTGCACTGTTCTACCCCCTATACCGGCGCCCCCGGAGCCCCCCGCAACTAAATAAAGTTACTAACCCCTAAACTGCCACTCCTAGACCCCGCCGCAACTGTTAAAAATGTATTAACCCCTAAACCGCCGCTCCTAGACCCTGCCGCAACTATTAAAAATGTATTAACCCCTAAACCGCCGCTCCTAGACCCCACCGCAAGTCTTATAAATGTATTAACCCCTAAACCGCCGCTCCCGGACACCGCTGCCACCTACATTATACCTAGTAACCCCTATCCTGCCCCCCCATATTGCCGCCCTCTGTAATAAAGTTATTAACCCCTATCCTGCTGATCCCGCAGGCTCTTTTGTAAATGTTTGTAACTTTTATTTTTTATTTTTTGTACTTTAGTTTATGTAATTGTATTTAATTGTAGTTATTTGTAGGTAGTTTAATTAATTAATTTAATGATAGTGTAGTGTTAGGTTTAATTGTAACTTAGGTTAGGATTTATTTTACAGGTGATTTTGTATTTCTTTTAGCTAGGTAGTTATTAAATAGTTAATAACTATTTAATAACTATTCTAACTAGCTAAAATAAATACAAAGTTACCTGTAAAATAAATATAAATCCTAAGATAGCTACAATGTAATTATTAATTATATTGTAGCTATATTAGGGTTTATTTTACAGGTAAGTATTTAGTTTTAAATAGGAATAATTTATTAAAGTATAGTGTAGTGTTAGGTGTAATTGTAACTTAGGTTAGTTTTTATTTTACAGGTTAATTTCTCTTTATTTTAGCTAGGTAAGCTATTAAATAGTTAATAACTATTTAATAGCTATTGTACCTAGTTAAAATAAATTGAAAGGTACCTGTAAAATAAAAATAAATCCTAAGATAGCTACAATATAATTATTATTTATATTGTAGCTATATTAGGGTTTATTTTATAGGTAAGTATTTAGTTTTAAATAGGATTAACTTAGTTAATAATATAAATATGATTTAGATGTATTTAATTAATATTTAAGTTAGGGGGGTGTTAGGGTTAGTGTTAGACTTAGGTTTAGGGGTTAATAATTTTATTACAGTGGCGGCGGTGTAGGGGGGGCAGGATAGGGGTTAATAAATTTATTATAGGTGGCGACGGTGTAGGGGGGGGCAGGATAGGGGTTAATAAATTTAAGATAGGTTGCGGCGGGTTCAGGGAGCGGCGGTTTAGGGGTTAAACTATTTATTTGCGGCGAGGTGCGGGATCAGCAGGATAGGGGTTAATAACTTTATTACAGAGGGCGGCGGTATAGGGGGGGCAGGATAGGGGTTAATAGGTATAATGTAGGTGGCGGTGGGCTCCGGGAGCGTCGGTTTAGGGGTTAAGACATTTATTATAGTTGCGGTGGGCTCCGGGAGCGGCGGTTTAGGGGGTAATAACTTTATTTAGTTGTGGCGGTGTAGGGGGGGCAGATTAGGGGTGTTTAGACTCGGGGTACATGTTAGGGTGTTAGGTGTAGACAGCTCCCATAGGAATCAATGGGATATCTGGCAGCAGTGAACTTGTACTTTCGCTATGGTCAGACTCCCATTGATTCCTATGGGATCCGCCGCCTCCAGGCTGGCGGATTGAAAACCAGGTACGCTGGGCCGTAAAAGTGCAGAGCGTACCTGCTAGTTTTTTGATAACTAGCAAAAGTAGTGAGATTGTGCCGCACTTGTGTGCGGAACATCTGGAGTGACGTAAGAATCGATCTGTGTTGGACGGAGTCCGGCGGATCGAAGCTTACGTCACAAAATTCTACTTTTGCCGGTCTGAAGCCTTTGATAACTAAGGCGAATCAGCCTCGCCACAAATACGCTGCGGATTTCCAGCGTATTTGAGGTTGACGGCTTGATAACTAGGCCCCTATGTTTCTTCAAGAAACTCATTTTTTAAGAGACAAGGAACCATCATATTTCTCCCATACTTACCCCACACACTTACCCCACACACTTCCATAGTAGCCACCCAGAGAAGAAAATAAACAGTGTTAGTATACTAATTCGAAATACTATCCCCTTCCAACTTTTAAAAACAAATAGAGACAACGAGGGTCAATAACCTAGGAATTCACGGTTTGTTATTCAGCAGACCAGTAACCCTCATCAACATTTACTCCCCAAATAAACAACAAGGCCCCTTTTTTCGCACCACTACTAACAAAATATTAGAATTTGCAAAAGGTTCTCTAGTTCTAGCAGGAGACTTTAATCTTCCACTGGAACTCACTAAAGTTAGCAAGAAAAACCCTCAAAATGGTTTGGTCAAGCCTCCACTTATTACTATTACACGACACCTGGTGACATTCACACCCAGACAAACACAACTATACCTTCTTTTCACATCCCAAACATACCTATTCTAGAAAAGAGTATATATTAGCAGACCATTTCACACTAGGAACATTAACAGACTCCAGAATCACTCTCACTACATGGTCAGACCACTCATCGGTCCGTAGTTGGCCCTCTGCACCACTAAAACCATTTTATTGACGTTTAGATGATTCACTACTTCAAGACCCAATAATTATACAAAAAATTGAAAAATCCTTAACTCCCTTTTTTATAGAAAAAATCAAATCAAATTTTGGCCATTAAAAGAGGAGAGAAAGTCCATACCGATGCAGCGGAAATCAGGGCGACATTTTATGATTATTATTGCAAATTATACGCCAGGGAGGAAGTGAATGCTAGACTTAAAGCACAATTTTGGATGGGGTTGAACACTCCAAAAATTCCACAGGAAGCTCTGCAGATGATTAATGCTCCTATTACTGAAACTGAAGTATTAAATATAATAAAAAGGTCCAAATCTGGAAAGGCCCCTGGGCCGGATGGCTTATCAGCAGAATTCTACAAAATCGCAGCTGAGGAGATTATTGCCACACTAACAAAATTATATAATCACTATTTTCTAAAGAATGGCAGGATTCCAACTTATTTCCCCGATTCGGTTGTCACACTAATACATAAAAAAGGGAAAGGCCCGGAAAATGTATCTTCATATCGCCCTATCTCTCTCTTAAATCAAGACTACAAAATCTTAATGTCATTGATTGCAGAAAGGTTAAAAAAATCAATCACTGAAATTATACATCCGGTCGGATTTATCCCGGGCAGAAATTCTGTTCGCAATATGCGTAGAGTACTAACCACAGTGGATTATCTATATCAGGTTGCTCAGGACGTCGAGAGCTACCGGGGGTCGCATAAGGGAACTGATGTTGCAGTAGTCACTGTAGATGCTGAAAAAGCATTTGATTCAATAATCTGGGACCATTTATTTACTTCTCTGGAAAGATTTGGTTTCTCCGGCGCCCTGACTGACCTGATTAGAGCGATTTATAATAAGCTAAGATCCCAATTACTCATAAATGGGGAATTATCCCAAAGCATTATTTTAGAAAGAGGCACTCGCCAGGGCTGTCCTTTATCGCCTTTACTTTTTGACATTGCACTAGAACCATTAGCTATTTACATCAGGAATACACTTCCTCCGGTTAGGCTCGGCAAGCAAAAAGTCTCAATTTCTCTGTATGCTGATGATCTTTTAATTTTTCTAGGTCATACAAAAAGTAGTGTTCCCCGCTTTATGGAGATTATAAATTTATTTAGTTCATTTTCAGGTTACAAAATTAATCCCAGCAAATCTGAAATACTCTGGCTTATTAAAGATAGGACTAGCTATTCAGAGGTTTTCAAGGAGGTAAAGAGTATCAATTATCTTGGGATCAAAATCAGTAGAAATCCTAAGGACTGGTATCAGCTTAACTATAAAGATCTATTTGAGAATATACAACATGACATAGGAAAGTGGAACATTTATTATTTATCTTTATCAGCCAGAATAATGGTGATTAAAACTATTATATTTCCAAAGCTTCTCTTTTTATTACAGAATCTGCCTCTTTTTATTCAGAATAAAGATATACTTAGGTATAATAGAGCATGCTCTACCTTTATATGGGGAAAAAAAGACCACGAATATCTCTCAGAAAGTTGACCCAAGAAAAACAATTTGGGGGGCTTTCGTTCCCCAATATAAGGTATTACAATCTTGCTTCTCTTGTCAAATTTGGTATTGACTGGCTGAGTAAGGTGGACTATGTCACCTATTACGAGCAGGAAGCGGAGCTAGTTAAACCATTTGATCTTCAAGCTATTCTTCATTTTCCTTATAGGCAATTACCTAGTAATGTAAGTGGAATGGTTACAATGGCAAATATTGTTCTAGGTTGGCAAAAATATTGTAAGTTGTTGGGGCAGGAGTTTCAGATTTCCAATTTCCTCCCGATTATGGGCAACCCAGGTTTCTCACCAGGTTATAATAATAAAGTGTTCCATGAATGGAAAGCACAGGGACTGTCATATCTATCACAATTGAGAGAACCACAATCGGGCATAATAAAATCTTATGGAAACCTGACCAGGGAATATAAACTGTCTCCCAAACATTTTTATGCCTTCTTGCAAGTTTGCCATCTAATAGATGACTACATAAAACGGTTTGGCCAGGATTGGTCTCATTCAATCACCGACCCTGGATTAGTATTATATAAAGCCGGAATCAGATCCATAACAATCTGGTATCGATATATCATGAAATGTGAGGGAGCTGAGCATTTAAATCAGATTAAAAGGAAATATACATTATATTTTCCAGACATACAAAATAAAGATATATCAGATAGTCTTGTAAGGACTATGGAAGCATCAGACAGAGTTAATTTACGAGAGACACAATATAAGCTCTTAAACAATTTTTATTTAACCCCAGCCAGAATTGCTAGGTGGTCTACACAACAGAGTATATGTCCAAAATGCCATAATCCAAACGCAGATTTGATACATTGTTTTTGGAACTGTCCGAAAATTGCACAATATTTGCACAATATTGGAGGAAAATACAGCATTGGACAAATAGAAATGTGTCGACCAAGATTGAATTAAATGCTACACATATTTTTTTTTACACCCTGCCCAGACTCCGAGTAATAGACAGTTTATTAACTTAACGATTTTGCTAGCTAGGAATTTAATATGTAAAGGCTGGAAACAGAAAAATTCCCCTTCTATAAAAGAATTTCAGAATCAAATGAGATTGCAGATTATTTTAGAGCAAATAGGACTGAGAAAAGAGGTAGAGAAACAGATAGGGTTATTTATTAAGAAATGGAAAAATTACATAGGCAGGTTACCGCTACCATTACAGCAGCAGATTATAGCCCCATTCCAAGACACTCTCCCCTTTTTGAATATGATAGTATCGGGGGCTCTCCCTTTGAACTGGGCGAGACCCAGATAAAAACTCAAAGTTAGTGAGAAGGGGGAGGGGAATAGTAGGTAGAAGAATTTAATTTCTTTCTTTTTTTTTTTTTTTTTTTTTTCCTTTCTCTCTCCCGCTCTTTCTCCCTTCCCTCCGGGGTTGGAAGGGCTGTGTTCATGATTAGGAGTTAGGAATTAAACTTTGCCGGAAAATAATCTCCAGTAAATTATTCTTTTTTTTCCTTTTAGTAGGATAAGCAATGTAGGATATGGAGTTTTCATTGTTTGTATATTTTGTGACATTTCTTCGATGAAAGATGTACTGGGTAGGATATTTCAATGTAGATGATTCTGTATATATAGTTTCAAGAAGATGTCTAGACTGTATGGATTTCCTTATTTTTTTTTTAAATGTATATTATGTTTGAAATCATTATGTGTATGACTCTGTTCCATATTCTCTTAAAAAAATAATAAAATAAACAGATAAAAAAAAAAGAAAAAAAAAAAGAAAACACAACGGAAGTTAATTCATGTACAGTATGGGAAATGCATAAAGCTTACATTAGGGGAGAATTCATAATAAATCAAATAAAAGCTCATAAGACCCAGTTACAAAGACAAAAACACTCTGACCTATCAGACAAACTACTAAATTTGTACCACCTCCATAAACTTAATCCCTCTGACAATACCACCACACAGAAACCAGTGGAAACGAAAAAGGACCTCAACAATTTATTGTTGGAAACAGCACAAACACAAGCTAATTACCTAAAACAAAAATACTTCATAGAAGGAAATAAACCAGGTAGATTACTGACACAAGTATTAAAAACACACCAGACTATGTCCTATATCCCATCCCTCGACTCCAAAGAAAATCGAGGAATCCCACCAAATAGCTGCACACATCAGAGAGTTTTATGCTAATCTATACAACCTCCATCCCAATAGGAATTTAGCTAACCACACAAACCAATGTCAAGCCTATTTTGATACTGTACACACACCTACACTTAGTGGTGACCATATTGATTCTCTGTCACTCCCAATTACATACCAAGAAATTGACAATGCAATTACATCTCTAAAATCAGGGAAAAGCCCAGGAACTGATGGATTAACAGGGACTTATTATAAAAAAAATTAAAACCATTCTGATACCCCACCTTCTAGAAACTTACAACTATATTGATAAAGGAAACAAATTTCCCCCATCAATGCTAGAGGCAATAGTCACAGTGATCCCAAAACCCGGAAAACCAACTACACACCCTTCCAATTTCCGCCCGATATCGCTTCTGAACGTGGACATGAAGATATTTGCAAAAATTCTTGCTAATAGCCTAAATCCCTTACTCCCTATACTTATACACTCTGACCAGGCGGAATTTGTCCCCCGGAGAGAAGCCCGTGATAATACGGTAAAACTATTACAATTAATCCAATATTACCATAAATATCAGATACCTACAGTCCTGTTCACAGATGCGGGGAAAGCATTTGACAGGCTAGACTGGTCTTTTCTTCACCTAACACTCTAAAAATTTGGAATACCCACTAAATGTATCAATAGAATCTTCTCGCTATATCACACCCCCTCAGCAAAAATTAAGGTAAACGTGATATTCTCACAACCCTTTAACATTAGAAATGGCACTAGACAGGGGTGTCCCCTGTTACCACTCCTATTTGTGCTTTTAAAGGAAATCTTAGCGATACAAATACGTTCATGTGATGACATAAAGGGTCTTATAGTTAAAGACACTCAATACAAATTAGACCTTTTCGACGACGATCTACTATTGGTTCTAACCTCCCCGCAGAGCTCCCTGCTTGAGGTACAGACTCTTCCAACTAATTATAGTAAAGTATCAAATTATACAATTAACTCAGGAAAATCTGAACTCATGCCATTAAACCACTCCCCTTCTGCACACAAAGCCCTCTCACGAATGCTCCCCTTTTCAATCACAAATACATCACTTAAACACTTGGGAATACGTCTCTCCCATGATTTACCAAAACTATTTGAACTAAATTATGCACCCCTTCTACGTCACATATCTGATAAAATGTTGGTGTGATCATCCAAAAAGATATCCTGGATGGGTAGAATGAGTGTATTTAAGATGACCATCCTACCTAAGATATTATATACCTTCCAAACGGTTCCGATACCTCTTCCCTCCATATCTCCCCAAATTACAGGCCACAATCAATGCATATATCTGGCAAAAACAACCTCCTAGGATAGCTAAAATAACGTTAACAGCCCCTAAGAAGTTAGGAGGTTTATACATTCCCGATTTAGTTTTATACTGATCTGCAATATTCCTCTATAGAATACTAGAGTGGTGTACTTTAGACCCACAAGAATGTAAGTCTTGGATAAAACTAGAAGTTGATTTGATAGAACACCCACAAATGGGAGGCTTATGCTGGATACCCCCACCAAAACATCCAACATCTATAGCTGAATTCCCAATAATTTAAGAAACCTTTACTGTATGGACATCACTATTAAATAAACTCCCAACCTTATTCTCCATACCTTCCCCCCTAACACCAATGCTTGGCAACCCAGAATTTCCTGAAAGCGTTTCTCTACCACACCACAAAATTTGCAACCTACACAACCTCCTACCTATACACATGATTCTAGATGAAAAACATCTTTTATCCCAAAAAGACTTGAGACTTTAACAAGAAGGATATTTTTTCTGACTGGTTCAGATATGCTCAATTGCTTCACTATTACAATACACACAAAGATAAAATCTATTCACATAGACTGCAAACCACCATTTGAAAAACTATGTTGTCTAAACTGTCCACCTAGACATGGTATTTTGTTACTATACTCACTTTTGAATACTCTCCCACACCCACAATTACCTGACTATACAGCTGCTTGGCATAGAGAACTACCATTCTCCCTCTCAAATAAAGAATGGTTCACAATATTCGAGGCCACAGCTAGATTGGTACATTCATCGTCACTACTAGAAACTAATAAGTTTTTGATGAGATGGTCTCTTACTCCCCAAAAATTTAAATACATATTTTAAAATGCTACAGACAGATGTTGGAGAGGCTGTAGAGGTAAGGGCACACCATACCATATCTGGTGGGAATGTCCCAAACTGACCCACTATCGGCAAGAATGATATATACAATGCTTAATTGCGACCTTACACCTGACCCAACCCTCTTTCTATTTAATATAATTCCTAAATTAAACTCAATAGTCCACACAGCATTAATCCAGATAGCCATAAACAGTGCTAGACAAACTATACCCAAGTTGTGGAAAAAAGACACAATATCTACACTAAACATGTGGCTAGACCAATTCCAAACCAATTTATCTCTAGAAAGATATTATCTTACAAGTGACAACCTCCACTTTTATTACAATATGATGTTTTTCTGAGAATCACACCCTAATGCAAGGCAGCAGCCATAAAAGTGAATACCATTCTTTTAGTCAGCCCCCACTAACTCAGTATAATAGAATATTTCAGAGAACTCTTGGTCATACCACTCCCCTGCTTATTATTAATTTTTTGAACAGGATCTCCCGCTCACTCTTGTATTAAAATATAAATTGTTTTAATTTATGTACAATGATTGAAAAGTTATTTTTACTCAAGTATCCAATATATATACTAGTTATGTAAGCACAATATACAATATTATGTTCACACCATAGAAGCATTATTGACGACATTCATATCTATTGTTACTCCTGAAATGTTTGAGAGATGATTCGCATTTATGTTTATACTTGCATAATTTTTCAATTTAAAAAAAAAAAAAAAGGGCGCCTCCTAGTGCAGTCTGACACAGTAGTATTAGCGCAGTAATGGCTGAGTTACGATTTTGTACGCAAACTTTGTGTAGCACATCCAAGGCTATTATAGTGGCCCATCTCACTAAACCTCCAGCAGGTAGTGCAACCAGGCACTATTCGACAGAGTTCCAATGAATATAAAAAGACTCCAAAATTACCAGTATCATATGTTAAAAAATATATGTATTTGCATGAACATAAAAATGATTACAATATAAAATAAATAATAAAACTATAGCACATATACTGCAACACGTTTCTTGGCATCTACTGCACTGTTTCCTGAGGAAGACGCGAAGAAACGCGTTGCAGTATATGTGCTATAGTTTTATTATTGATTTTATTTTGTAATCATTTTTATGTTCATGCAAATACATATATTTTTTAACATTAGCATTAAACCCATTTCGGATGGAAATACAGTAATCTGGGTGGTGGTGGTGGATCGCTTTTCTCAGATGATTCATTTATTTATTTTATTTTATTAAGGGAAAAAAAACAATGCATACAAGTGCATAAAATATAAACATACAACCATTTGGATATATGACAGAATCCAGCATCAATGAATCAAGAAATCTTAGAAGGTCACAAGTCTAAATGTCCATATATTGCCTACAAAGCAATTGCAAGGAGAGCCCTCATTTTTAACCTCACAGAACAAATATGGCCAATTTGGGAGATCTTAAGCCAAAAAGTAATGGTTAACTAGCATATTATTTGCATGAACAAGTAAACCATAAAATATTAATATAGATAGATATTGGGGGGGGAAACAGTTACTAGCTGCAGCAACATAAAGGAGAAATTTATGTGAAAGGGATAATTTTTGAATCTCAACACTAACAGCATAACATGTGTACCATTTATCAGCCTCTTATTAGCAAATTTTGTATGACCTCTGAAAAATATGTAAGATGTTACTAACATCTAGGATAGATCTTATCTTGCTTCCTAATGTGCTCATTCTTCGTGTTACAAAAGATAAAATCCACGTTATAATCTCTGAACATGCACCAGTGAAACTGGCTCTGTCTCATGGACATCCTATTGTCTTGTGTTTCCTTAGTTAATTTTATAACTCAGACACTTTTTAAAACCATCTGGTCCTTTCATAGATTGACTTTTACATTATCAATGCAAGACATCTTAATGATCTGGTATTGCTTTGGGGCACAGTCAAGGTTGTCTTGGCTGGTAATGTAGTTTCTTAGGTGATGCTTCAAAAGTTCCAGGAAAAGCTTATCAATCCAATCCGTAAGAACATGGCATTATTCAAGTACCAGGGTACCCTTTGCAGGTCATCTTCTCAATTATATACTAGTCAAACTCAGAGTTCTGCTGAGGTATCCTTAGCCTTCTGGAGAAACTTAGGGCTCCCTCAACTAAATGAAGATTAAATGCCCCTATTACCCTGGAAGAGATTAATCATACCATACCCTGGAAATGTGGCTGTACTCCCCATAAAACTCTACAAAATGCTTAAGCTCCAGGTCGCTTCAGTGCTCTCAACTATTGCATTCATATTTTCAAGAAGGCATTAGACTTGCACAATCCTTTTCCTTAGCACATAGCTCCCTGATTCCCAAGCCTGGGAAAATCCAAGTTTCATTGCCCTATTTCCTTGATCAACTCTGATTACAAAATTCTAATGAAGATCTTAACAGACCATTTGAAATTGGTGCTACATTGTCTTATACATCCAGATCAGACAGGGTTCATGTATAGGAGGACCTTTTGGTAAATGTGATGTGTGTTTTACATAACTCTCAATTTTGGAAAAGATCTAAGGCCAATAGTGATCGAAGGCCTCCCTGCTGTCTTTGGACACAGAGAAGGCCTTAAAGGGACAGTATACACTCATTTTCATATAACTGCATGTAATAGACACTACTATAAAGAATAAGATGCACAGATACTGATATAAAAATCCAGTATAAAACTGTTTAAAAACTTACTTAGAAGCTGTCAGTTTGGCTCTGTTGAAAAGGTAGCTGGAAAGCCCACTGCAAGTGGCAAATAAGACACTCCCCCCCCTCCCCCTTCTTTTGCATACGAAAAGACCCTTTACACAAACAGGAGCACGCTGGAGTAGGTAGTCAAGCGTATTCACATAAAACTTTGGGGCTTGGTTAGGAGTCTGAAAATCAGAGCAATGTTATTTAAAAATAAGCAAAACTATACATTAATTAAAAAAAAAAAACTTTATGGGCTATATAAATAGATTATCTACAAAACATTTATGCAAAGAAAAAATGAGTGTATAATGTCCCTTTAAATAGAGTCAAGTAGGCCAATCTGCAGGAATCACTAAGGCACTTTAATTTGACCATTTTTAGACGTTATCCGAAATATATACTCTGCTTCACTACCACATATTTTGGTTAATGGCATACTCTCCCCCAGAATCTCTTTCCAAAGAGGCATGAGCAAGGGATGTCCCCTGTCTATTTTGCTTTTCAATCTAGCTCTAAAGCCCCTACCCATGAAGCTTTGCCAGTCATTTCCAGGAACGGACATGATGGGTTCCATAATCCACTGAGCATTGTATGCAGATGACCTGATGCTTTTTGTAGAAAACTCAGCACCGCATAACCCCAGTATTTTGCATACAATCTCTGACCTCTGCTGCTTCTTGGGTTACAACATGAACATGTTAAAAACTGATATCCTGTGGCTGCATAAATTGGATCATAACAATAATCTATATCCCTTTAAAGAGGTGACCTTATTTCTTACTTACCTGGGAATAAGCTTGTGTACTAATCTCTACTCCTCAGTGTGAGGAATTAGGCTTGCACCTAGATGGCTGGCGTCTGTTGCCTCTTTCATTGTCAGTAAAAATTAGTCTTGTGAAGATGATCACTCTTCCTTGACTTTTTATATCCCTTACTCATGTTCCCGGTTTCACTTACAAAAAGGGTTCGGGTGATAAGACGCTTCATTTGGAGAGGTAAAAAGCCATGTATAGCTGTATGCCTTTTAAGTGAATGGGGGATTAGGTCACCCAAATTGAAAAAAATATAATTGGGCAGCCCTGCTAAGTATTGATTGGCAGCGAAACACTGGTCACCTTTATATGCCTGAATTGAACAAATCAATTTTGGGATCATGGGATCATGGGAATTGTCATTCCCTTATGCAAGAGAAAATATTCTCTATAGAAATTCTTTGCAAGCTTGGCACTTAGCACATAAAATGTCTAGGTTGAAAGTATCCCTCGCCTAAATGTATCACTTTAGTGGGCAACAAATATTTTCCTCCTGGATTGGACACTCTGCCTATAGTGTATGGCCTGACAGAGGCTGGAGGGTAGTGGGGGATGTCCTATGTCATCTTTTGCACAGGATTTACTCCTTCAGAGAGCAAAAACACAGTATAATTTACCCAAGAGCACATTTTTTATGCGTACTTACAAACATGCCACTGTATCGATGGACTGATGCAGGTGAACCCAAACTTTTGGAGTACAGCCATACCTCAAATTGCTTTTAAAATGGGAAATTTTCTAGCTCTGTATTGTATCAGATTCGTGATTACAGTACAGGAGACCCTGACGCCTCACCATATTATGGTGAGTTAAGAATTAGTTAAAGGGACAGTAAACACCAGAATGTTTGTTGTTTAAAAAGGTAGATAATCCCTTTATTACCCATTCCCCAATGCTGAATAACCAACACAGTTATAATAATATACTTTTAACCTCTGTGATTACCTTGTATTTATGCCTCTGCAAACTTTTGACAGATTTGCATTTTTAGCCAATCAGTGCTGGCTCTTAGGAGCTTCACGTGCCTGAGCTCAATGTTATCTAAATGAAACACATGAACTAATGCCCTCTAGTGGTGAAAAACTGTCAAAATGCTTCAAGGTCTAAGAAATTAGCACATGAACCTCCTAGATTTAGCTTTCAACTAAGAATACCAAGAGAACAAAGCAAAATTGGTAATAAAAGTAAATTGGAAAGTTGTTTAAAATTACATGCCCTATTTAAATTATGAAATATTTTTTTTTTTACTTTACTGTCCCTTTAAACAAAATCTTATCTTTCAATGTCTCTTAGGGAGACACAAATGTGAATACTCCATAGGGATTATATTACACCCCGTAGACCTATAGTAATACCTGTGTGAAATGTAAGTTAGAAAAGAAAGAAGCCCGGATGACATGTGGAAGGAGGAGTTAATTGAACCCACTTGCAAGGAATGGGGGGTCATGTAAAGGGCAGTAGGTGGAGCAGGTAGGAGAGGGTAAAAGGGGCCTGACAGGAAGTAGAACCCTCTTTGATCCGGTGAACAACGGAGAGGCAAAGTTAGGTTCTACTTCCTTGGCCTCTTCTCACCTGATGAAGCAGTTGCTGGAGGACATCCTGAAGGCTGCCAGGAAGAAGGGCGTAGCCTGGGTCCGGGAGAAGCTGGTCGCTGGAGGAAAAGCAGGAGCAGGAGGGGGGGGGCGACTGGGGAGGTCCGGAGGAGCGCACGGCCGGTCAGGAGATCCACGCCTCCTGAACGGCTGAGTCCGGAGGAAGGCACCGCTAGGCCCAGGAAGTCGGCAGGGAGGCCTAGCGATCGGGCAGCAGGAGAGGCAGACCGGAGAGGAGGACCCGACATTTTGGGAGCGGAGGCGGAGGTCCGACTTACTACGGCACTGGCCGATTACATCATAGGGCGGCGTCAGCAGGCTCGGTCGGGTGCAGCGAGGCGAGTGGACCGGGAGAAGAAAAACGGGCCAATGGACGGGCCATCTGGTAAGGTGCTGGGACAAGGGGGCCTGCAACCTGGGGGAATATTGGCTGAGGGGCTGGCAGACCAGGCGGATGATGGCTGGGGAGAAAGTGGTGTGGCGGTATGAGAAAAATGTGAAAGGGGGGGTGAGTTGTGTGGCGGTATGAGAAAAATGGTGAAAGGGGGGCGGGGGGAGTGTGGTGTAGCGGGGGAAAAAAGGAAAAAAGGAAAAATTGGTGAAGGGGGGGGGGGTGGGGTTGGCCCACTGTGTGATGAGCGGGAGCCAGGTAAAGGAAGAAGGGGAGCATATGAGTGGGCCGGAGGGGGGGGGGCGAGATCCCAGGAGCTAAAAAGTTGGGAAAAGGAGGGGCTGTGAGAGAGAGAGACTGCAGCAGAAATAAAATAAAGGTGGGGGGTGATGAAGGGAGGGGGGAGCATCAATGAGGGGAGTGTGGAGGTCACCTGCTGGGTGTTTCTGGGGTGTCCAATGGTTGGCATGCTGGAGGATGATTGCAGGGCAGATGTGGGGATCCAGACTGGGGTGGGGCGGTTGAAACCCCCTCTTGGCAGTGATTGGGATATCCTAAGGTGATTGGGGCAGGGGGACTTGACCACAGACATGGGTGGGTTGCCATACAGTGGGGTGCCGCCCTCCCCCCTAAATAAATAACAATAAAAATAATAATAAATAAAACAAAATGCCAGGGGGGGGGTGGGGTTGTTGTCGGTGATGTTAATTCTTTGTGTTTTCAGGTGTACGGGAGTCGTGTGAGCAGGGGCTGGGGGCCTTGACAACCGCTCAGGAAGAGAGGGAATCCCTTCAGGACCAGTTGATGGAGCTGCTTCTGGTGTTGGAGGCTAGCGGCACCTTCAAAGAAGAGGAGGAGGACCCGTTGGAGGGTTCATCAGCAGGACCGGTAACGGCGGGTCAGGTAAGAGATCTATCTACTCTGGCTCAGCTTTTGCAGTTATTGTCTCCTCAACAGAGTGATAGGGGGCAGGAGTAGGAAGGAGGGGTTGTGGGGACAGGGGTTATGGGGACAGGGGCGGGGGGGGTCAGAGAGGGGGGAGGGGTGGGGTTTTTGCATCCTCTACGTCTATATAGTCCGCAGGAGCAGGGCCGGGCCCCGGCGGCAGGCCACGGGCCTTCGAGCGGTAGCAGGAGGTCACGGTCCCCGTTGAGGAGACCAGCTCGATTAGTGGAGGCACCTTCACCAACATGGGCCAGGGTTGAAAGGGTACTGGGCAGGAGCAGGCGCGCCAGGGGGCGCTCACCCGCCAGAAGAGGCGGAGTCAGGAGAGAGGCGGAGTCAGGAGAGAGTTGGAGATCGATAGAGTCGGGCGCAGAAGCAGGGGGCCCAGCAGGAGCAAAGCGGGAGTCCAGGCAGTGCCAGTGGAAGGACCAGTAACGGCGGGGCAACCTGCAGGTGAGACAGTCTCTGGGGGCATATCAGGAGCGAGTGTTATGCAGAGAGGCAGTCATTGCTGACAGAGCTAAGAGGTTTGGTTGCTGCGTTAGAAAAAAACGGGCAGGGGACATTGGTGGTGGCGGCCGCGGCGTGGGGTCCGGGTGGCAGGCCAGGCGGTAGCGGTATCCGAGGTGCGGGGGTCCAGGACGTCAGCAGTAGTGGGGAGTGGAGATTGCTTGCAGGTCTCAGAGGACGTGTTGCGCTGTCCGTGCTTATGCTCGGTGGGATCGCTGGAGATCCATTTAACAACAGAAACGAAGGAGAAAATGTGGAAGAGGGAGTTCTTGGAGATCTTTGCATTGTACCCAATGGACCAGGTCGTGGAGGTGAAAAAGGACGAAAAGGACAAGGCAAAGAAGGAGGAGGACAAGAGGAAGAAACAGTACAGAAAGTTACCAAAAACTTTTGGTAACTGGTCAAAGGCCTTTTGTATTTTGGCTAGTGTGATAGGGGAAAAGTTCCCCGACCAGTGCTCAGCGTTATTCTGCTATTTGGATGAAATCTCTGGGGCGTACCGGACTTATGGGGGTATGGCGTGGTGGAGGTATGATGAGAGGTTCAGGCAGAGGATGGAAGTGCACCCGGAGATGCAGTGGGACGACAGGGACATGGCTCGAGATCATGACGCCACTTCGGGGGGCCAGTCTTTTTGGACGGCAGGTTTTGGGCAGGAAGTGGAGGATCCGGGGAAGGGGCAGCAGTGGCTTTGCGAAAGGGATTGTGCTTCCAGTTTAATGAGGGCCATTGCCAGTTCGGATCCTCCTGTAAGTTCAAGCATGAGTGCACTCATTGTGGGGGAGTCCACTCTGGGGCAAGATGCTTCAAAAAAGGGAAGTCGGGGGTCAAGCCAGGAGAGAGTGCTGTTGTGAGCGCGGACACCAGTGAGGATCGAAAGGATGGTCCCATGGCTAGAGGCGTACAGTCGTAGGAGAGGACATGGGGAAGATGCGGAGCTGTTGCTCATCGGCTTCAGCTCGGGGTTCCATATCCCAGTCAGGGAGCATGAGAGGGGGAAGTTTGGGGGAAATTTAAAATCGGCTAGAGAACACTCAGAGGTGCTGGGTGCAAAGTTGGCAAAGGAAGTGGCCTTGGGGAGAATGGCGGGCCCATTCCCGGCCCCCCCTTTTCCAATTTGAGGGTGTCACCATTGGGAGTGGTGCCCAAGAAGGCGGCGGGTCAGTACCGCATGATCCATCACCTGTCCTATCCTAAGGGTGCTTCAGTTAATGACGGGATTGACACAGAGCTAGTGTCAGTGAAGTATGCTACCTTTGACAGGGCGGTGGCATTGTTCAGGGTGGCTGGCCAAGGAGCATTAGTGATGTCCCGAACTGTTCGCCCGCGAACGGTTCACAGCGAACATAGCGATCCGCCCCTATGTGTCATCATTGAGGAAACTTTGACCCTTTATGTCACAGCCGTCTGACACATTAGAGCTAATCAACATCAGACACTCCCTCACAGACCCTCCCAGCTACTCGGAATCCGCCATTTTAGACTCATAACGACCTTGCTTTCTTAATGAGAGGACGTGTTGTGTTTTTGCTCCTGACATTAATAGAAAAAACATAGCTAGGCTAGTGTATTTACAGTCCAGAAGGACTCCACTCATCTCTGCTGCAAGCACAGCACCCCAAAAAGCCCTTTTTAGGGCTATATTTTGTGACGTTTTTTTTTTTTTCCCGTTTTTTTTTTATTAGCATTTGCCTGGCTTTCAGGCTGTGTGTTTAAGGCTCACAGCATATGCTGTGATTACTGCCACCACTGATATCTCCCTAACAACATTAGTTTAAATTTAACTAACCAAAAAATGTAATTATTTTGCAAGTGTAATTTTTTTTCATTTTCTATCAGGCCTGTGTCACACAGCATATACTCTGGTTCATTGCTCTGTGCCAGCCACCAGTGTTAATATCTGTTTATAACATTATTTTAAATTTAAAAAATATATATATATATTATGCTAGTGTAATCTAATTACATTTACTATCAGGCCTGTGTCTGTCAGGCTCACTCAGCATTAATATACCTCATTTTTTTTCAGTCTTTTGGTTAATTGGTCTGTGCCAGGCAGCCACCCAGCACTCATATCTTCTTCACCTTAATTTAAATATATATATAAAAAAAAGTTTAAATTTGTTTGATAGTGTAATCTAATATAATTTTCTATCCGGCCTGTGTATTTTGCTGACATACAGAGCCTACTGTGTTTACTTGCTGCCCTCCCTAGTCTATGAGCCACGACTCATGTGTTTAACCTTTTTTTTAATTCCCCCCCCAAAAAAAATAATTTAAATCATTTTTCTAGTGTAATCTAATAGTATTTTCTGTCAGGCGTGTGTGTATCTGACTTACAGAGCCTACTGTTTTTAATAGCTGCCCTTCCAAGGCTATCAGCCACGACTCATATGTATGTGCTTAACCTTTTTCTTTAAATTCCCCCCAAAAAGTCTTTAAATCATTATGCTAGTGTAATCTAATTTTATTTTCTATCAGGCCTGTGTCTAACTGTCTGACTTACACAGCATACTGTTGTTAATTGCTGCCCTACGTAGCAGCCAGCCAGTGCGACCACTTATAGAGTCATATGTGCATTGCACTTTTTAACATAATTTTAATATTAAAATCTAAAATTTTAAAATATTTTGCTAGTGTAATGTAACTTAATTTTCTATCAGGCCTGTGTTTTTGTCACTTACACAGCATACTGTGTTAAATTGCTGCCCTACCTACCATCCACAACTCATATCTGCCAGCCTGTGTGCCAGGCCCAACTAGCCAATTAGTGGCACCAATCATAATTCTTGTAACAGTATTTAAAAAAATAAAAATCATAATTTTTTGGACTGCAAATATTCAGTCTCCTAGTGCCATTGAATTGCATTTACCTCCTGCCTGCCACTGCCAGCCTTTTGTGCCAGGCCGTCTAGCCAACTATTTACACCAATCATAATTGTTGTCACAGACAGTATAGTTACTAATTAAAATTAAAACATTTTTGATTGTTGATCTTAATCCTCAGTTTGCTCGTGCCATAGAATTGCACTTTTCTACTGCCTTCCAAGCCTGTGTGCCAGGCCTACTTGAAAAATATTTACACCAATCATATTTGTTGTCACAGTATTCTTAATAATTAAAAATTAAAATTTTTGGTAATAGTTGTTGTAAATCCTCAGTTTGCTGGTGCCATTGAATTGCACTTTCCTCCTGCCTTGCAGCCTGCTGTGTGCCAGGCCCACCTAGCCAATTATTGCCAGCAATCATATTTCTTTTAACAGTATTGCAAAAATTGTCAATCATCACTGTTTTGACTGTCAGTATTCAGTCTCCTAGTGTCCTTGAATTGCATTTACCTCCTGCCTGCCAGCCTTTTGTGCCAGGCCGTCTTGCCAACTATTTACACCAATCATAATTGTTGTCACAGTATAGTTACTAATTAAAATTAAAAAATTCTTGATTGTTGATCTTAATCCTCAGTTTGCTTGTGCCCTAGAATTGCACTTTTCTACTGCCTTCCAAGCCTGTGTGCCAGGCCTACTTGAAAAATATTTACACCAATCATATTTGTTGTCACAGTATTCTTAGTATTTAAAAATTAAAATTTTTGGTAATAGTTGTTGTGAATCCTCAGTTTGCTGGTGCCAGTGAATTGCACTTTCCTCCTGCCTTGCAGCCTGCTGTGTGCCAGGCCCACCTAGCCAATTATTGCCAGCAATCATATTTCTTTTAACAGTATTGCAAAAATTGTCAGTCATCACTGTTTTGACTGTCAGTAATCAGTCTCCTAGTGTCCTTGAATTGCATTTACCTCCTGCCTGCCAGCCTTTTGTGCCAGGCCGTCTTGCCAACTATTTACACCAATCATAATTGTTGTCACAGTATAGTTACTAATTAAAAAATTCTTGATTGCTGATCTTAATCCTCAGTTTGCTCGTGCCCTAGAATTGCACTTTTCTACTGCCTTCCAAGCCTGTGTGCCAGGCCTACTTGAAAAATATTTACACCAATCATATTTGTTGTCACAGTATTCTTAATAATTAAAAATTCAAATTTTTGGTAATAGTTGTTGTGAATCCTCAGTTTGCTGGTGCCTTTGAATTGCACTTTCCTCCTGCCTTGCAGCCTGCTGTGTGCCAGGCCCACCTAGCCAATTATTGCCAGCAATCATATTTCTTTTAACAGTATTGCAAAAATTGTCAATCATCACTGTTTTGACTGTCAGTATTCAGTCTCCTAGTGTCCTTGAATTGCATTTACCTCCTGCCTGCCAGCCTTTTGTGCCAGGCCGTCTTTCCAACTATTTACACCAATCATAATTGTTGTCACAGTATAGTTACTAATTAAAATTAAAAAATTCTTGATTGTTGATCTTAATCCTCAGTTTGCTTGTGCCCTAGAATTGCACTTTTCTACTGCCTTCCAAGAATGTGTGCCAGGCCTACTTGAAAAATATTTACACCAATCATATTTGTTGTCACAGTATTCTTAGTAATTAAAAATTAAAATTTTTGGTAATAGTTGTTGTGAATCCTCAGTTTGCTGGTGCCAGTGAATTGCACTTTCCTCCTGCCTTGCAGCCTGCTGTGTGCCAGGCCCACCTAGCCAATTATTGCCAGCAATCATATTTCTTTTAACAGTATTGCAAAAATTGTCAATCATCACTGTTTTGACTGTCAGTATTCAGTCTCCTAGTGTCATTGAATTGTATTTACCTCCTGCCTGCCAGCCTTTTGTGCCAGGCCGTCTTGCCAACTATTTACACCAATCATAATTGTTGTCACAGTATAGTTACTAATTAAAATTAAAAAATTCTTGATTGTTGATGATCTTAATCCTCAGTTTGCTCGTGCCCTAGAATTGCACTTTTCTACTGCCTTCCAAGCCTGTGTGCCAGGCCTACTTGAAAAATATTTACACCAATCATATTTGTTGTCACAGTATTCTTAATAATTAAAAATTAAAATTTTTGGTAATAGTTGTTGTGAATCCTCAGTTTGCTGGTGCCAGTGAATTGCACTTTCCTCCTGCCTTGCAGCCTGCTGTGTGCCAGGCCCACCTAGCCAATTATTGCCAGCAATCATATTTCTTTTAACAGTATTGCAAAAATTGTCAATCATCACTGTTTTGACTGTCAGTAATCAGTCTCCTAGTGTCCTTGAATTGTATCTACCTCCTGCCTGCCAGCCTTTTGTGCCAGGCCGTCTTGCCAACTATTTACATTAATCATAATTGTTGTCACAGTATAGTTACTAATTAAAATTAAAAAATTCTTGATTGTTGATGATCTTAATCCTCAGTTTGCTCGTGCCCTAGAATTGCACTTTTCTACTGCCTTCCAAGCATGTGTGCCAGGCCTACTTGAAAAATATTTACACCAATCATATTTGTTGTCACAGTATTCTTAATAATTAAAAATTAAAATTTTTGGTAATAGTTGTTGTGAATCCTCAGTTTGCTGGTGCCAGTGAATTGCACGTTCCTCCTGCCTTGCAGCCTGCTGTGTGCCAGGCCCACCTAGCCAATTATTGCCAGCAATCATATTTCTTTTAACAGTATTGCAAAAATTGTCAATCATCACTGTTTTGACTGTCAGTATTCAGGCTCCTAGTGTCCTTGAATTGCATTTACCTCCTTCCTGCCAGCCTTTTGTGCCAGGACGTCTTGCCAACTATTTACACCAATCATAATTGTTGTCACAGTATAGTTACTAATTAAAATTAAAAAAATTTTGATTGTTGATCTTAATCCTCAGGTTGCTCGTGCCATTGAATTGCACTTTTCTACTGCCTGCCAGCCTGTGTGCCAGGCCCAACTATCCAATTAGTGCCAGCAATCATATTTCTTTTAACAGTATTGCAAAATTTGTCAATCATCACTGTTTTGACTGTCAATCTGCAGTGTACTAGTGCCCTTGAATTGCATTTTCCTCCTGCCTGCCTGCCTGTGTGCCAGTCCCAACTAGCCAATTAGTGCCACCAATCATATTTATTGTAACAGGATTGGAATTTTTGTTAATCATAACTGTTTTGACTGTGATTCTTCAGTATCCTAGTGCAATTGAATTGCAGTTTCCTTTCTCCCAGCGTGTGTGCCAGACAGGCCCATTTGCCAACTAGTGCCAAACAATCATATTTGTTGTCACAGTAGTTGTAATATTTTTAAAAATTAACAATTTGTGATTTTTAAAACATCTGTCTTTTTTGTTGTTGTCAGTCTCACAGCGTATACTGTGCCCACTTTCACAGTGCCACCACTCAATTGGTGTAATAGTATTGTTAGTGTCCATTTAAAAAAAATGACAGGCAGAGGCAGGCCACCCCGCAGGTTCCGTGGTCGTGGTGCTGTGATTCCTTTAGACCCTACAAATATGCACATTGTTCAGATGCCGGGTGCCAGGGGGGACGCAAAAACTAGTTGAATGGCTAACACAGGACACCCAATCTTCTTCAGCTTCCGCTGCTAGTCCTCCTAACCTTGACGCACCATCTAAGTCCAGCTGTGCTTTGGGCAGGTCTCAAGTGACCAGTGCCACTCCCCCGCCTGTCGCCACCACCAACACTAGCACCACAGCCGCTTCACTTGATCTGTCACAGGAGTTATTGACACATCATTTGGAAGAAATGAGTGATGCGCAACCATCATTGACAGAGGATGTAGATTATTATTATTATTATCATTTATTTGTATAGCGCCGCCAAATTCCGTAGCGCTGGGTACAACGATGGGGGTATACAATGACAAAGATCTGTGATACAATACAAAACATAACAAGACTAAACAAATCTAGCACAGGATAAAGAGGGCCCTGCTCCGGAGAGCTCACAGTCTATAGGTTTAGGGTGCAGAGACATAAGGTTGGGGTAGCTTGTTACATCGGTTGTGTTTGCAGCAGTGAGTAAGGCAGTTCATGTATTAGCTTGGTTCGGATGCGGGATGGAGGAGAGTTGGTAAGCCTCTCTGAATAGGTGGGTTTTCAAGGATCTTCTGAAGCTATACAAGGTTGGAGACAGTCTGATGGAGCGGGGTAGAGAGTTCCAGAGGACAGGAGCAGCACGTGCGAAGTCTTGGAGGCAAGAGTGGGATGTAGAGATAACAGGAGTGTAGAGACGTAGGTCAGAGTTTGATCGAAGAGGACGGGATGGGGAGTATTTCACGATGAGAGAGGAGATATAGTTGGGAGTTAGACTGTTGAGTGCTTTGTAGGTTAGGGCTAATACTTTAAAATGTATTCTGGAGTGTATGGGGAGCCAGTGTAGAGACTGGCAGAGCGGAGCAGCTGATGTAGATCGTCAACTTAGGTGGATGAGTCTAGCAGAAGCATTCATAATAGATTGGAGGGAAGAGAGGCGGTGTTTTGGAAGGCCATTTAAGAGTAGATTGCAATAATCAATGCGTGACAGGATGAGGGAATGAATAAGTATTTTTGTAGTATTTTGAGTAAGGAAGGGACGAATTCTGGAAATGTTGCGTAGGTGTGACCGGCAGGATTTGGTAAGCGTTTGTATATGTGGGTTGAATGTGAGTTCTGAGTCTAGTGTGACCCCAAGGCAGCGGACCTGGGGTGAGGTGTTGAGAATAGAGTCTCCAACCATCAGAGAAATGTCAGGTGTCGGATGTCTCGAAGAGGGGGGAATAAGAAGCAGCTCAGTTTTGGACAGATTGAGTTGGAGGTAGTGTGAAGACATCCAAGAGAAAATTGCAGAGAGGCAGTCAGAAATCTGGTTGAGTAAAGAGGGAGAGATATCAGGAGAGGAAAGATAGATTTGGGCATCATCAGCATATAGGTGGTACTGGAATCCAAAGGAGGCTATAAGTTTACCAAGGCAGGATGTATACAGAGAGAAAAGCAAGGGACCCAAGACAGAGCCTTGCGGTACTCCGACTGAGAGAGGCATAGGATCACAAGATATGTTGTTAAAGGAAACTGAAAACGAGCGGTTTGAAAGATATGATGCAAACCAGGAGAGGGCTGTGTCTCGGATGCCAAATGAATGTAGTATTTTTAGGAGGAGAGGATGGTCAACTGTGTCAAAAGCTGCGGACAGGTCAAGAAGAATTAGTAATGCGTAATGGCCTTTTGCTTTGGCTGATAACAGGTCATTTGTTACTTTAGCAAGAGCGGTTTCTGTTGAGTGTTTAGGGCGGAAACCAGATTGTAGTGGATCAAGTAAGGAGTTAGTTGTGAGAAATTGAGTTAGCCGATTATAGACTAGTCGTTCCAATAATTTTGAAGCAAAGGGAAGTAAGGAGACCGGTCGATAGTTAGAAGGCGTGGAGGGGTCAAGCGAGGGCTTTTTTAGGATTGGTATGATTGACGCATGCTTGAATGTGTCAGGAAATGTGCCAGCAGTGAGGGATTGGTTAAAGAGATGAGTTAGGGTAGGGGTTAGTGAAGCAGAGAGAAGGGGAATAAGTCGTGAAGGAATAGGGTCAAGTGGGCAGGTTGTGAGATGAGCCGAGGATAGGAGTGCAGAGACTTCTTCCTCTGTTACAGGAGGGAAATAGCATAGATTTTTGTTAATAGAAGGGGTGGGTAGGATCGCTGGGTTTGCGGGGTGCGAGGTGCAGATCTCTTTTCTAATGGTGTCAATTTTATTTTTGAAGTGATCAGCAATAATTTGAGCAGTGAGGTTGGTAGTGGGCGGGGGGGCAGGCGGACATAGAAGGGAGTTAAAGGTTGAGAACAGTTTTCTGGGGTTGGATGCATGAGATGACACGAGGGAGGAGAAATAGACTTGTTTTGCCAGGCTGAGCGCAGAGTTGTAGGACTTAAGGGTGAATTTATAATGTTGTAAATCAGCAAAGGTGCGTGATTTCCTCCACTGCCGTTCAGCGGCCCGTGAGCATCGCTGAAGATATCTGGTCTGTTTAGTGTGCCACGGTTGCCGTCGAGTAATTGATGTACGTCGAAGAGTGGAGGGTGCAGTTTTGTCAAGTGTTGATTTTAGTGCCAAATTATACTGTAGACTCACGAGGGTTGGGCAAACGAGGGATGAAATGTCAGAGAGCAGAGGACTCAGTTGAGTGGAAAAGTCTGTGAGATCCAAGTCATTTAAATTCCTGTGAGGTAGCAGTTTTTTGGGGGCTTGCAAAGATGTAGCAGGTAGAGTGAGAGAGAATGTTAATAGATGGTGGTCAGAGAGAGGAAAGGGGAAGTTAAGAGAGTTGGAAACAGCACAGAGATTTGTGAAGACCAGGTCTATGGAGTTGCCTTCACAGTGTGTTGGAGATGTTGTCCACTGGGACAGGCCTAAAGAGGTGGTAAGGGATAGAAGTTTAGAGGCAGCAGGCGTGTTAGGCTTATCAAGGGGTATGTTGAAGTCCCCTAAGATGAGAGAAGGGACATTAGAAGAGAGAAAATGTGGAAGCCATGCTTCAAAGTGGTCCAGAAATTGTGATGCTGAGCCAGGGGGCCGATAGATAACTGCAACACGAAAAGCTATAGGGGAGAAGAGGCGGATAGCGTGAACTTCAAAAGATGAGAAGGAAAGAGAGGGGGGTGAAGGAATGCAGTGAAAGGTACTGTGTGGAGACAGGAGAATTCCTCCTCCTCCTCCTTGTTTATCTCCAGGCCTGGGAGTGTGACTGAAGTGCAGGCCGCCATAGGACAGAGAGGCTACAGCAGTTGTGTTAGAGGAGGAGAGCCAAGTTTCAGTGAGGGCTAACAGGTTAAGTGAACGTGAAATAAATAGGTTGTGAATAGATGTAAACTTATTGCATACCGAGCGTGCATTCCAAAGGGCACACGAGAATTGGGGTGTAGTAATAGAGGTGCAGTTAATGAGGTTTAGAGGGTTTTGTGTGCAAGGTGTATGAAGTGTCATTTGGGGTGGACCTGGGTTAGGCGAGACATCCCCAGCTGCAAGAAGAAGAAAGATGGTGAGTGAAAGGAGATGAGAATGTGTCTTATGTGAGTGTTTAAGTTTTTGATTAGTAAAGCATGGCTGGCTGAGGGATGTGAGATAGGAATAAAGTTCATGTGTGTTGTAGAGGGGGGAAGGTAGAAGGGAAGGATAAATATGAATTTTCTGATTGCTGTTTGTGTTGGGAGGAAAAGGTTAATGCAGACATTAGAAAGTGTAGCATGTTTGCATTTAAATGTTGGAATTTGAAAAGTACTTATTTCTGTTGTCCACTCCTTTGTCTAACTCTGTTGTTATAACTCTCTCTACACTTATGAACTAGCACACTTGAGAACTGCACACATGCAATGCTGATCTAACAAGCTAAGCTTGATGTAACAAGCTGGGGATATTCAATTTAAAGGTAATAACAGTCACATGATCCTAATTAGCATAGGTCATAAATTAGAGCAGGATCAAACAAGGCCTAAACAAACATTGCAAATGGCACTTTTCTTATCAAAATGGAAGACACAGAAAAGAAAGTTTTTTGTTTTTTTTAAGGTACAGTTTTTTGGGGGAAATATGCAGTTCTAATATGTGTTGCAGTTTAAAATGGAGTCCTTGTTAAGCACATACCAGAGAGAAATACAGTTTTTTTGGGGAAATATGCAGTTCTAATATGTGTTGCAGTTTAAAATGGAGTCCTTGTTAAGCACATACCAGAGAGAAATACAGTTTTTTTTGGGGAAATATGCAGTTCTAATATGTGTTGCAGTTTAAAATGGAGTCCTTGTTAAGCACATACCAGAGAGAAATACAGTTTTTTTGGGGGGAAATATGCAGTTCTAATATGTGTTGCAGTTTAAAATGGAGTCCTTGTTAAGCACATACCTGATGAGAGAGGAGAGACAGCAGTGTAAGCAGGATTAAAAGTTCCAATTATGTTCCAATTATATACCAGTCGCTGTTCTATATTGTTAATATCCATATAATATATATATAATAAATCCGTTGTTATAACTCTCTCTACACTTATGAACTAGCACACTTAGGGAACTACACACATGCAGTGCTGATCTAACAAGCTAAGCATACATAGTGATCAGTCTCAGTCAGGCAGCATTACCGAGATGGAGGTACGGTGTGATGATGATGATGATGTTGTACCTGCTGCTGCTTTCTTTCTTGATGTTTCAGATACAAGTGAAGTGGTTGATGATGTGTCGGTGGATGTCACATGGGTGCCTGCTAGAAAAGAAGAAGAAGAGGGGGAAAGTTCAGATGGGGAGACAGAGAGGAGGAGGAGACGATTTGGAAGCATGGGGAGGTCATCTCAAGGAGCTAGTGGCACAGTCAGACAGCATGCATCGTCACCAGGGGTCAGCCAGACAGCACGCCGATGCCCATCAACGCATGCTGTTGCCACCACCAGAATGCAGTCATCGCAGAGCTCAGCAGTGTGGCATTTTTTTGTGTGTGTCTGCCTCTGACAACAGCGATGCCATTTGCAACCTGTGCCAAAAGAAACTGAGTCGTGGGAAGTCCAACACCCACCTAGGTACAACTGTTTTGCGAAGGCACATGGTCTCCCATCACAAACGCCGATGGGAAGAACACATGAGTAGAAGCAGCACACAAAGTGAAAGCCGCCCTCCTCCTCCTGCTCCAGCATCTTCAGCCACGTCAACCAGTGTTGTCCTCCTTGCCCCCTCTCAACCATCCTCCACTCAGTCTCTCTTACGTAGCAGTTCCTGGTCATCTGCCCACAGTCAGGTGTCTGTCAAGGACATGTTTGAGCGTAAGAAGCCAATTTCTCAAAGTCACCCCCTTGCCCGGCGTCTGACAGCTGGCTTGTCTGAACTCTTAGCCCGCCAGCTTTTACCATACAAGCTGGTGGAGTCTGATGCTTTCAAAAAATTTGTATCCATTGGGACACCGCAGTGGAAGGTACCTGGCAGAAATTTCTTTTCACAAAAGGCAATCCCAAACCTGTACTCTGTTGTGAGAAAGGAAGTTATGGCATGTCTGGCACACAGCGTTGGGGCAAGGGTCCATATGACCACGGATAGCTGGTCTGCAAAGCATGGTCAGGGCAGGTATATCACCTACACTGCGCATTGGGTAAACCTGCTGACTTCTGACAAGCATGGAATGCGTGGCTCTGCAGAAGAGTTGGTGACACCGCCACGACTTGCAGGCAGGCCTGCTGCTACCTCCTCTACTTCTCCTACTCCATCCTCTTCCATAACCTCTTCCTCGGCTGAGTCCTCTTCAACTTCTGCGTCTTGCTCCACATCTATGGCACCCCCCCAGCTCCCCAGGTACTATGCTACATCCCGGGTACGGCAGTGTCACGCCGTCTTGGGGTTGACTTGCCTGAAAGCGGAGAGTCACACCGCACCAGCACTCCTGACCACCCTGAACGCACAGGTGGATCAGTAGCTGACTCCGCACCAACTGGAGATTGGCAAGGTTGTTTCTGACAATGGAAGTAATTTGGTGGCGGCATTGAAATTGGGCAAGTTGACACATGTGCCGTGCATGGCACATGTGTGTAATCTAATTGTACAACGATTTGTCCATAAGTACCCAGGCTTACAGGACGTCCTGAAGCAGGCCAGGAAGGTGTGTGGCCATTTCAGGCGTTCCTACACGGCCATGGCGCACTTGTCTGATATCCAGCGTCGAAACAACCTGCCAGTGAGGTGATTGATTTGCGACAGCCCGACACGGTGGAATTCAACACTCCTAATGTTTGACCGCCTGCTCCAACAAGAAAAAGCTGTTAATGAGTATTTGTATGACCGGGGTGCTAGGTGAGCCTCTGGGGAGCTGGGGATATTTTTTCCAAATTACTGGACGCTCATGCCCAATGCCTGTAGGCTCATGCATCCTTTTGAGGAGGTGACAAACCTTGTCAGTCGCACCGAAGGCACCATCAGCGACATCATACCATTTGTTTTCTTCCTGGAGCGTGCCCTGCGAAGAGTGCTGGATCAGGCAGTAGATGAGCGTGAAGAGGAAGAGTTGTGGTGTCCATCACCCCCACAAACAGCCGAATCAGCATCGCTTGCTGGACCTGCGGCAACGCAGGAAGAGGAGTCAGAGGAGGAATGTGGCTTTGAGGAGGAGGAGGAGGAGGAAGACCGAGCACAACAGGCATCCCAGGGTGCTCGTTGTTGTCACCTCTCTGGTACCCGTGGTGTTGTACGTGGCTGGGGGGAAGAAGATACCATCAGTGAGATCAGTGAGGAGGAGGAACGGGACATGATTAGCTCGGCATCCAACCTTGTTCAAATGGGTTCTTTCATGCTGTCGTGCCTGTTGAGGGACCCTCGTATAAAAAAGCTGAAGGAGAACGACCTGTACTGGGTGTCCACGCTCCTCGACCCCCGGTATAAGCATAAAGTGCCTGAAATGTTACCAAATTCCCGCAAGTCGGAAAGGATGGAGCATTTTAATAATAAATTAAAAACTATGCTTTACACAGCGTATAATGGTGATGTCACAGCACCACGGGAATGTAACAGGGGAAGAGATTAAATTAATCCTCCTCCTCCCACGACCATGGCGGCAAGGACAGGATGCTTTTCTGACGTCTTGTTGATGGAGGACATGTGTACCTTTTTAACTCCCATGCACCATCAGAGCCTTTCGGGATCCAGCCTTAGAAAAAGACTCAACCGACAGGTAGCAGACTACCTAGCTTTAACTGCGGATCTCGACACTCTCAGGAGTGATGGACCCCTTGACTACTGGGTGTGCAGGCTGGACTTGTGGCCTGTGCTATCCCAATTTGCAATGGAACTTCTGGCCTGCCCCGCTTCAAGTGTCCTGTCCGAAAGGACTTTCAGTGCAGTAGGAGGTTTTGTCACTGAGAAGAGAAGTCGCCTAGGTCAAAAAAGCCTTGACTATCTCACTTTTATAAAAATGAATGAGGGCTGGATCCTGAAGGGACCGACATTGGGCGATACATTTGAATAAAAAAGGCCTGATGATGAGATGAGCTGGCTTGGGCTACAACTGGTACACAGGCTGGCCTTTTTTTTTTTTATAAAGCCTTGCTTGACTTATCCGCCAACAACTAGTGTTCAAGCCACAAGCTTTTAGGGCACTTTATAAATGTTTTGCAAACATCAATTTTTCTGGCCGCTGCTACAGCAGTTGCTACAACAATACCCAAATTTTTCAGTCATTTGTACATTCCTAATTTTTCTGGCCTCTGCTGCAGCTCTGTGGGTACAAAACTCAAATAAAAAAAATAATGCACATAACACTAGTGATTAAACTGTTACGAATTGTACAACTTAGCACACCACTCATATCTGGTGGACCATTAAATTGAACGCAAAATGCCACAAATTTGAAGGAGGAGGACCGACCAAGCATCTTTATCTGTCTCTTGGTTGCACTAAATTATCTCTGTGTTCCATTTATGCCATACCTGTACTCTATTGTGCAAAAGGGTGGCATATGTGGTGTTTCATGCTGTTGTGCATGTTGCGGGTCGTGGCCCATGGTATAAAAAGGCTGAAGGAGAACGACCTGTAATGGGTGCCCCATCAAATTTTTAGAAAAATGTTCCTGGTTCCTCTCAATTATCTCTGGATTTCTAAAATGGATGCCATACCTGTACTCGCTTGTGCAAAAGGATGGCATATGTGGTGGTGTTTCCTGCAGTTGTTTCTTTTGAGGGTGCTGGACCCTCTTATAAAAAGGCTGAAGGAGAACGACCTGGAGTGCGAGTCCAAGCATGGTTTTTGGGGCTATTTCACTTTTCCAAACAATTATCTGTGGGTTTCTAAAATCAATGCCGTACCAGTACTCTATTGTTCAAAAGGATGCCATATGTTCTCTTTCATGCTGGTATTTTGTTTGAGGGTCTTGGACCCTCTTATAAAAAGGCCTAAGGAGAAAGAGGTGTACTGGGTGTCCACTCAATTTTTTTTTCTATTTCACATTTGACCAAAATTATCTCTGGGTTTGTAAAATCAATGCTGTACCTGTACTCTATTGTTCAAAAGGATGCCATACGTCCTCTTTCCTGCTGGTGTTTTTTTTAGGGTCCTGGACCCTCTTATAAAAAGGCAGAAGGAGAAAGAAGTGTACTGGGTGTCCATCGAATCATTTGTTTGATTCAAATTCCCGGTTGCAACAAATTATCTCCGGGTTTCTAAAATCAATGCCTTTCCTGTAATCTAATTTTCAAAAAGATGCCATATGTCCTCTTTCCTGCTGCTGGTTTTGTTGAGGGTCCTGGAGCCTCTGCTAAAAAGGCCTAAGGATAAATAAGTGTACTGGGTGTCTAATCAATGTTTTTTTAGATTTCACGGTTGCAACAAATTATCCCCGGGTTTCTAAAATCAATGCCTTTCCTGTAATCTATTATTCACAAGGATGCCATATGTCCTCTTTCAGGCTGTTGTTTCTGTTGAGGCTCCGGGAACCTCTGATAAAAAGGACTAAGGATAAAGAAGTGTACTGGGTGTCTAATCTATGTTTTTTTAGATTTCACGGTTGCAACAAATTATCCCCGGGTTTCTAAAATCAATGCCTTTCCTGTAATCTATTATTCACAAGGATGCCATATGTCCTCTTTCATGCTGTTGTTTCTGTTGAGGCTACGGGAGCCTCTTATAAAAAGGCCTAAGGATAAAGAAGTGTACTGGGTGTCCAATCAATGTTTTTTTCTATTTACCGGTTCATATAAATGATCTCTGGGATTCTAAAATCAATGCCTTAACTGTAATCAATTGTTCACAAGGATGCCATATGTCCTCTTTCATGCTGTTGTTTCTGTTGAGGGTCCTGGAGCCTCTGCTAAAAAGGCCTAAGGATAAATATGTGTACTGGGTGTCTAATCAATGTTTTTTTAGATTTCCCGGTTGAAACAAATTATCTCCGGGTTTCTAAAATCAATGCCTTTCCAGAAATCTATTTTTCAAAAGGATGCCATATGTCCTCTTTCCTGCTGCTGGTTTTGTTGAGGGTCCTGGAGCCTCTGCTAATAAGGCCTAAGGATAAATAAGTGTACTGGGTGTCTAATCAAGGTTTTTTTAGATTTCCTGGTTGCAACAAATTATCTCTGGGTTTCTCAAATCAATGCCTTAAATGTAATCTATTGTTCAAAAGGATGCCATATGTCCTCTTTCCTTTTTTTTTTCTCTGTATTTTTGTTTATTTTAGAAAATTTAATGCACTTATAGGTTCACTAAGATTATGACTTTGCACACTGCCATTTTCCATGCAGCATTTTGACATGTCGTGTGATATGACTAGAAGAATGGTATGTTTTGAATCTGCTGAGCATAATAAAAAAAATAAAAAATAAAAATTAACTTGAGTTACTAACTGAAGCATGACTTCAGGAGTCAGGTGTGGTCCTAGGTAGTGGTTGTTAGCAGATTCTTTTTAATGCAAATTGCAATTGCCACAGCGTGCATAAAATGTGCGTCACTAGTCTCCAAATCTTACTTTTTTTTTTTTTTATAAATATTTTTATTGAGGTTTGCACAGATTACAACATGAATCAGTAAAACCATAACAAACTGTATGCAATTAGAAAACAATAGATAAAATCAACTCAAAGAAGTGTCTAGTTAAACCATATTTGATTAAAAATCAGAAAGAGGAGCGACATGGAAACAAATCAAGACGTAATTGAATGTATAGTTAAAACCTCATTTTTTGTATTTAGGTATAGTACTGAGTCCTCTCCTCATACTAAAGGCCACTCATGGACCATATGACTCATATATTACATCTCAGAGGACTATTAGTTTATGGAACAGCCACTTATGGGCCATAGTACATATAGGTATAGTTTTGTATCTGAGAGGAACAATCCAATTAATATCACGCTAGATGGGACAAATTATGAGGGAAACAATAACACAAAGAATCACTTTGGATGGGTTAGGGTACAGGGAGGTGAAATTGAAGTGGGCCAAAGGCTGCTAAATAGGAGTATATTTAAGGAGGCATGTTTTGGGCTGCTAATGCATCAAGGGTGAGATGATGTTGGGATCTTGGATAAAGTCCAAAATGACATAGGAGCATGTATATATTAGTACATTGGATTAAAGAATTAACTCTCTGAACCCTCACTATCTCCAGTGGCTAAAAAGGGCTGAAATACTATAAAGTACTGTATGTAAAAGTACCAATCAAAAAGAATAGGGTATAGTAGTAGCGTTCATTAAACTGGAGTGGTTTTATATGTCATCCCCAATAGCTAAGATAAACTATCCAACCTTTAAATTCCAGATCAAACAATAAAAATAATATACCTGTTACCAGTGGGCTCTATGGTGTAAAATAACATAGGGTTTTACTTCTGTTAATCGGGCCGAGTAGTTATAAAAGGAAAATATGCAACTTTTGCTTAACAACTCACTGGCCCAGTAAAATAAATAGCAATCTCCATGAATACTCTGATTAGGCTTAGTGACCATTACGTGCAACTGTAAAATTGTACAAACATGTGATTATTACAGATTTAGTGTTCAATCTTACCCACAGAATAAATAAACTGTCAATTAATGTCAAAATATCAAACGTAGAGTAAGTGGTGATGACATTAGTATTCTAACTGGCAGTAGCAGCAGGCTGCTAAGACAAATAAACAGCAATGAACTTCTTACAACTTTGTAGTACAGTGAAGCGGAAAGTGAAAGTCATATATCCAGCTCTGTGTACGGGTACTACAGACTCCCAGCTGCCCAGAAACTTGTCTGGAGCTATAGAGAGTCTAGAGTCCTGGAAGCTGGAAAGTTCGCTTAGGTAGCATCCACAACCCTCGGTTCAGATGGACAAAATAAGCCCCCAGGGTCAAACACTCCCCCACGGCTGTACTGTACCTCATCTAGTCGGCAGCTATGACTGAAGCTCCAGCCCACTCCATGTCTGTCAAGTAGTCTCGCGCTAGCCCGAGCCGTAAGCACAAGGTAAGGAAGCTGCTTTCTGAGGGGGCTGCAAGCCTCTAACTGTTCAGGTTCCAATGGAGGGGTAAAGCCGTACTGAAGGAATGATGGTTTTGGGCCACAGGTATCGAGAGCAGGCACCTTAATGATCTCGGTCGACCAATTGGCCCATGGGTCCAGGCTGTTATTCACGTTGAGCTGCAATGACTGTAGCGCAATGTCCTTGACAGTGTTCTCCTTCTTTGGTTCACCGTAACATGTGTGAAAGGTGTCACAGCTTAGTTTCGGTAGACAAGCCCCAGATGCATCCCCGGTAAGAGAAAAGATGGTCGGGAGATGTGTAAACAAGGGCTGCGGCTCCCAAACACTGTGGGGTGCTCCAGTGGCGTACGGCCCTCTGGTCCTCTGTCTGTCAGGGTAAGCTGCGACTTGCTGCCAAAGTATCTGGTGTTCCACTCCTCTTGAAGGGCTCACCCCCGCACACTCAGCGCCTATATGCACCGCAGCTCCCTGCTCCCAGTGAGCTGCTTGCTCCATCGCCTCTTCTGTATGTGGGCCGGTACCATCTTCTGACAGGGTCAGACGGATTGTGTCAACTTTGTAGATTTCAGGTGCCTGGGTCGAGTGCTTGTGTGGTTCAGGCAAAGGTTGTGCTCCTCTTACTGCTTTAGCGCAAGCCCCCTTTAGGGATGTGAATTCCTCCTGTAGTGCTTCATGCAGGCTGAGGAAGTGCGCATCTAGCATGGCTTTCACTTCATTCAGGATTAGTTTGGTGTCCAGCGCCATATTGGAAAGACAAAATACAGGTCTCCGTACCCGTTGATATAAGGGGTGACTAGTGCTTTTCCTTCTCTTTGCCAATAGTTGTGATTAACGAGTTGTCCAGTTACTATAGAACTGGTTTGATAACCCAGGGTCCTGGGGGGGTATATTGGTGGCAGCTTTGACAGCACTATCAGGCTAGAGAGGCCTCTCAGTCTCGCGGCTAGCTGTAACGCAGTCAGCTGAGGAACATAGGTAAGCCGATATGAGTAAGGTATCTCCAGGCTCCTCTTGGATAGCCCCAGAAAGTGTGACTATGAATCCCAAAAAGAAAATTAAATTAAGGTTGAAAACTAACTCCAAAGTAACTTGTAAGACCTGGAGCTCCTCAAACACACGTCCTACCGCAACAGCTATAGGCTCCGTCCCCCCAATCTTACCTTTTTAATGCCAATTGATATTGCCACAGCTGGAACAACAGTAAATAACATGTGCGTCACCACAGTCTCCAAAGCTGTTGTCGGATGTATACAAAAACACTGATAAAGTATTCCTTTCGGGGCGCAAAGAGATGGCTACCGGAACACTCCAGGAACTTCCCAAGAGTCGCTGTCTTGTGTTTCTGGTGATGTTGGAGACATCTGGGTAGTGTACAGGGAGGCCCAAAATCCTCTCCATCTCTGTGCACCACAGGACAGGACGTCCTTGTCATCCATAAGCACATGAAATTGCTTGCATTTTCCTTGCTTCAAGAAGTTCAGCTTTTGTGGTTATAGTACAGAATTAAATAAACTTTGGTTTCCTACCATACTCAAGACAATCTTGTAGTTCAAGCTTCGGACTTGCTGTGGGAAACAGTGGCCTGTCCATACCAGGAAGATGATTTAGACAGAATTAACGAGCTCTGATTGCAGGTGACACATGTTTATCGTTAATCATCAAAGGGGTTGCGTGCAGAATTCACATGTTTGTCCAGAGCCATAACATTTGCAAACAGCCAGAAGAAAGGTCGGTTCTCACCAGCCTTAAGTTGATCTTCATTTACCAAATGCTGATATTCAAAAAATAGACAAACAGTGCCTTAAAAAACACAGTTGCGATATGGATTCACCAGAGCAACGTCATTGCAAGTACTTCCCATGATAACAAAATTAAAATGCCACAACTCCGCAATCTTCCCCTTCACATTATTATTGTCACACTCCATTGTTTTTGTTGAGGGTCCTGGAGCCTCTGCTAAAAAGGCCTATGGATAAAGAAGTGTACTGGGTCTCTATTCAATGTTTTTTTAGATTTCCCGGTTGCAACTAATTATCTCTGTGTTTCTAAAATCAATGCCTTTCCTGTAATCTATTATTCAAAAGGATGACATATGTCCTCTTTCATGCTGTTGTTTCGGTTGAGGCTCCGGGACCCTCTTATTAAAAAGGCCTAAGGATAAATAAGTGTACTGGGTGTCTAATCAATGTTTTTTTCTATTTCCCGGTTGCAACTAATGATCTCTGGGTTTCTAAAATCAATGCCTTTCCTGTAATCTATAATTCAAAAGGATGACATATGTCCTCTTTCATGCTGTTGTTTCGGTTGAGGCTCCGGGACCCTCTTATTAAAAAGGCCTAAGGATAAATAAGTGTACTGGGTGTCTAATCAATGTTTTTTTCTATTTCCCGGTTGCAAATAATGATCTCTGGGTTTCTAAAATCAATGCCTTTCCTGTAATCTATTATTCAAAAGGATGACATATGTCCTCTTTCATGCTGTTGTTTTGGTTGAGGCTCCGGGACCCTCTTATTAAAAAGGCCTGAGGATAAATAAGTGTACTGGGTGTCTAATCAATGTTTTTTTCTATTTCCCGGTTGCAACTAATGATCTCTGGGTTTCTAAAATCAATGCCTTTCCTGTAATCTATTATTCAAAAGGATGACATATGTCCTCTTTCATGCTGTTGTTTCGGTTGAGGCTCCGGGACCCTCTTATTAAAAAGGCCTAAGGATAAATAAGTGTACTGGGTGTCTAATCAATGTTTTTTTCTATTTCCCGGTTGCAACTAATGATCTCTGGGTTTCTAAAATCAATGCCTTTCCTGTAATCTATTATTCAAAAGGATGACATATGTCCTCTTTCATGCTGTTGTTTCGGTTGAGGCTCCGGGACCCTCTTATTAAAAAGGCTTAAGGATAAAGAAGTGTACTGGGTGTCCAATCAATGTTTTTTTCTATTTCCTGGGTCATATAAATGATCTCTGGGATTCTAAAATCAATGCCTTAACTGTAATCAATTGTTCACAAAGATGCCATATGTCCTCTTTCATGCTGTTGTTTCTGTTGAGGCTCCGGGATCCTCTTATAAAAAGGCCTAAGGATAAAGAAGTGTGCTGGGTGTCCAATCAATGTTTTTTTTTTATTTCACAGTTGCAAAAAAATTATCTATGGCTTTGTAAAATCTATGCCTTACCTGTCATCTATTGTTCAAAAGGATGCCATATGTCCTCTTTCCTGCTGTTGTTTTTGTTGGGGGTCCGGAACACTATTCTAAAAAGGCAGAAGGAGAACGACATGTACTGTACTGGGTGTCCAATCATGTTTTTGTTTTCAATTTCACGGTTCATAATAAATATCGCCGTGTAACTAAAATCAATGCCATACCTTTACTCTGTTGTTCAAAAGGATGGCATATGTGGTGTTTCATTCTGTTCATTCTGTTGTGGTTGTTGAGGGCCGTATAAAACGGCTGAAGGAGAACAACCTGTACAGCCTTGCTCCTCTTTTTAGGCAGGCCAGCTCTTTGCATACATGCCCACAGACTCTGTAACGCATGTCTCTTTTAGGGAGAGGTGCAGCCATAATGCAGGATCAGAACCTCTGCCTGCAACTGTTATACTCGATTTTGCGAAAGGAAGTAACCTTACCATGGTTCCCTGCACGCACGTATTGTTGTTATATTTTGGTGAGGGTAATCATGATGGCCATGTAGACCACCACCACTGAGAGTCCTGGAAGTAATAGGGATGAGATGAAAGAGCTAAGAATAGTAGAACTTGAAACAACAGAGTTAGCCATGGGTGTTAGTGCAAGACCGCTTGGCTTTTTTTTGGCTTTGGGTGCGGCTATTCATGCAGGCCATATAGAGCTGCCACCATTCGGTGTTGTATCAGGTATTAAACTAATAAGAACAGTACTACCAAAATACAGCCAATGAAGGGCCTTATGAAGACTGAGCCAAGGTTGGATTGTAGTATTTGGTTAGGCTAATCATGATGGCCATGTAGACCACCACCGAGAGTCCTGGAAGTAAAAGGGATGATGAGATGAAAGTGCTAAGAATAGTACTACTTGAAACAATAGAGTTAGCCATGGGTGTTAATCCAAGACCGCTTGGATTTATTTTTGTATTGGGTGCGGCTAATCATGCAGGCCATATAGAGCTGCCACCATTCGGTGTTGTATCAGCTATAAAAATAATAAGAACTGTACTATCAAAATACAGCCAATGAAGGGCCTATGAAGACTGAGCAAAGGTTGGATTGTAGTATTTTGTTCGGCTAATCATGATGGCCATGTAGACCACCCGTAACAGGGATGAAAGTGCTAAGAATAGTACTAATTGAAACAACCGAATTAACACAACCTACTTACCATGGGTCCCAGAGCATATGTTTGGTTATTATATTTTGTAAGGGTAATTATGCAGGCCATATAGACCTCCACCGATAGGGTGAGTATGAGTAACAGCTATTAAAATGCGAAGGACATTACTAATTAACACAACATAGTTACCATGGGTCGCAGACCAAGAGCAGATGTCTTATTATTATATTTTGTATGGGTTATCATCCAGGCCGTATAGACCTCACCAAATAGGGGGAGTTACAGAGATTAAAGTGCTAAGAATGGTAGTACTTAAAATACAACCTAGTTAAAATGGGTACCAGACCGCATGTTTTATTATTATATTTTTTCAGGGTAATCAGGCAGGCCATATAGAACACCCCCGATAGGGGGGGGGGGGAACAGGGATTAAAGTGCTAAGAAAAGTACTAATTAACACAAGCTAGTTATCATGGGTCCAACACCGTGTGTCTTGATGTTATACTTTGTCAGGGTAATCATGCAGGCCATATAGACCTCCCTTGATAGGGGGAGTAACAGGGATTACAGTTATAAGAATAGTACTACTTAAACACAACCTAATTACCATGGGTCCAAGACCAGATGTTTTATTATTATACTTTGTCAGGCTAATCATGCAGGCCATATAGAGCTCCAACAAAAGGGGGGGGGGGGTAAGAGGGATTCAAGTGATAAGAAAAGTTTTACTTAACACAACAAAATTACCATGGGTCCCAGACCGCGTGTCTTGTTGTTATACTTTGTCAGGGTAATCATAACCGCCATATAGACCTCCACCAAAAGGGGGAGTTACAGCGCTGAAAGTGCGAAGAATAGTACTACTTAACACAACCTAGTTGGGTCCAAGAACGCATGTTTAATTATTAGACTTTATCAGGGTAATTATATATCTAACAAATCTATTTCTCTTCTATCGATTCTATCTAACTATCAATCTATGTATATCTATCTATCCTATCTATCAATCTATCTTCTGTCCGGGATGTTTTGAGACAGCCACTTGTGTTTCTGATAAATTTGAAGTAGGAGGACAGAACAATCATCTTCTTCCATCTCCCGGTTCCACAAATGAAGGCCATATAGACCTCATCTGATAGGGGGAGTAATAGGTTGTAGTAAAATGTTAAGAATAGTACTACTTAACACACCACGGGTCACAGACCGCATGTCTTATTGTTATGGGAAATTATATATATTTCAAATCCATTTATTTATATATCAAATCGATCGAACTATCAAACGTATCGATCAAATGTAGATTGCATCTATTGATCGATGTAATTCGTATCTATAAAATGTATATTACATATTTTGGTTGATGTCATTCATATCTATAAAATGTATATTGCATCTTTGATTCGATAACATTCTTATCTATCAAATGTATATTGCATCTATTGATCGATGTAATTCGTATCGATCGAATGTATATTGCATCTATTGAGCTATGTACAGTGTATCGATCATATGTATATTGCATCGATTGAGCTATGTTATCTATGTATCTATCTATCAAATCTATCTATCTCGTGGTTGTGCAAGTGGACTGTTTGCGGTTGATTGCAGTGCGTAACACTTGGAGTTTGCTCTGTCACTGTGATGCGACCGTAACCCTTACACTACCTGATAGATACGACATCATAACTGATGTTTTAAAGCACGTTATTGCAAACAATTTGGGAATGTTAGTTGATTTAGGCCCATTATGGCTTAAAAGCAGACTCTGCATAAACTATGTAATTTTCCATGGGAGTTTTGCCAGGGATCCCCCTCCAGCATGCGACAGTCCAGGTGTTAGTACCCTTGAAACAACTTTTCCATCACTATTGTGGCCAGAAAGAGTCCTTGTAGGTTTTAAAGTTCGCCTGCCTATTGAATTCAATGGCGGTTCGCGAACAATACCGGAAGTTCGAGTCCGCCGTTCGCGAACCGAAAATTTTAGGTTCGCGACATCACTAAGGAGCATTGCTGGCTAAGGTGGACGTCGAGTTGGCATTCAGGCTGTTGCTGGTGCACCCCACTTGCCATCACTTGCTTGGTTGTTTTTTTGGTGGTTCTTATTTTGTGGACTTATGCTTGCCGATGGGCTGTTCAATCTCGTGTTCATATTTTGAGAAGTTCAGCTCATTCATGGAGTGGGTGGTCAGGCAGAAGTCTGGGCTTTCGTTGCTGGTGCACTACCTGGACGATTTTTTGTTTGTGGGCCCGGTCGGGTCAGGGGAGTGTGAGAAGCTGGTGAGGGCGTTCAGCGAAGTGGCGGAGGAATTCGGGATTCCGTGGCAAAAGACAAGTGGGAAGGGCCGGTGACGTCTCTGAGCATCTTGAGGATACAGTTGGATACTGAGAGGATGGAGTATAGGCTGCCGGAGGACAAATTGGTGGATTTGAAAGCGACCATACACAACGCCGTGGGGAGAAAGAAGATCACACTACGGAGGTTGCAGTAGCTTATCGGCAAGCTGAACTTTGCCTGTAGGATCGTCCTGGTGGGGATGGCTTTCTGTCGGAAGATGTTGCTAGCTACAGCAGGGGTCCCAGGCCCCCACCATCACATCTGCCTCACTTCGGAGCTAAAGGAGGATCTGCGAGTGTGGGGCATATTTTTGGAAGACTTTAATGGAAGATTGCTGTTCCAGGAAGGTGGGTGGTTGGACGAGAAGTTGTGATGGATTCGGGGCCTTCTTGGACGGTAGATGGTGCGCGGAGGCTTGGCCGGACGATTGGGCCGGGTTGGGGTTGACAAAGAACTTGACGTTCCTCGAGTTTTTCCCCTTAGTGGTGACTTTGTCATTGCTGATGCTCTGTTCCGTTTCCAGTGGCAGAGGTTTCGGGAAGAGGTGCCAGAGGCAGACGGAGTGGCATGTCCGAGGGAGCTGTGGCAGCTGGGTTACCAATAATAGCCAGTTTGGTGAAGGGAGCATTGGCTCCAGGTACATGGAGGGCATACGCCCGGGTCTGGGTGGAGTGGCTATCCTTGACAGGGAGCAGGCTAGTTCTGGGGGACAGGTATGGAAGCCTGGAGACATTGTTGAGGTGGATTGGGGATTGGGGGGAGGAACGGCTATCGCCGTCAGAAGTGAGAAAGCGCATGGCAGCACTTGCTTTTTTGTTTCAGTTAATGGATAGGGAGGACTTGACGAAATTGTTTATGGTGCGGATGGCGATTAGAGGGCTGTGCAGAGGAAGGCGGAGGGTGGACAGCAGGAGACCGGTCACGTTTTCCCTGTTACAGGATTTGGCAGGCTGTTTGCCGAGGATATGTTCCTCGGACTTTGAGGTGTTGTTATTTAAGACGGCATTTATGCTTGCCTTGTTTGGGGCGTTGAAGATTTCAGAATTGGAGGCTCCGAGCAAGAGAGTTCCTAGGGGGTTGTTGAGGGGAACGTGGTTGTGAGGGAGAGGGAAGTGGAGTTGTGGTTAAGCAGGTCTAAAACAGACCAAGGGGAAAAAGGGTCATTAATCCGGTTAATGGGGATATCGGGGCCGTGTTGCCCGGTGGAAGTGGTATGGGAGTTCGTGGGATGGCGTCCGGGGGTCAACGGTCAGTTCATGGGGATGGGTCATTACTCACTAGGTTTCAATTTGTGGCTGTGTTTAGGAAAGCTTTGCGGCAGTTGGGTTTGGAGGATTCAGAATTCGGGTCGCATTAGTTTAGAATTAGGGCGGCTACTGAGGTGGCATGTTTGGGTGTGGATGCATCAGTGATAAAACGAATAGGGAGATGGGGGTCGGAGAGGTTCAGGGGATATGTGCAGCCTGAGCTTCGGGTGTAAGGGTTACCAGACAGTATTATTTTGTCTTGACAGGTCCGGTGAGATGCTGGCTGGTGGGGCACGCGTACATTTATTGGGCGAGGAAGGCCACAGCAGTGAAGGAGAGCGGCATTCACCTGGGGTTGCCTAGGGAGAGAATTCTGTTGAAGTGGTTTGGGGTTCGGGGGATGAAGTGGGATCAGGTGGTGGTTAAAGTGGTTGAGTATGCAATGTGTTTCTTCCCTCCTCATATTCTGGTGGTGCATGCAGGGGGAAGGATTTGCGCTTTGTGTCGCAAAAGGAGTTGGTCGATAGAATGAAGTTGAGTTTTGAGCGTTTGCGAGAATTGTTCCCAGGTTTGCTCATTGTATGGTCGGAGATCGAGAGTAGAGTGGTGTGGAGGGCAGCTTGGGATGTACGGAAATTGGAGGCTTCCAGACGGAAGGTGAATAGGATTATATCTAGTTATGTGAGGAAGTCGGGGGGGGGTTTGGTTTACGGCATGTGGAATTTGAGGGGGAGTCGGGGAGATGCTTCTATCTGAAAAATGGTGTGCACCTCAACGAGGTGGGTCTACACTTGTTTAATTTTACTCTAAAAGAGGGTATTGAAAAGGCCTTGGCAGGTTTGGGCGGTGCTCGGCCCACAGGCCAAGCAGTGGCGGGATGCTTGCACTAGTCTCTGGAGGCTTACGCCTAAGAGGAATTGATGGGTACCCCCTACTAGGATAGCAGGGGAGGAGTTATGAGGAAGGCCCTGCCCCAAGGTGGGGGGGGTGGGATTTATATGGAGGATTTGGGGTAAGCACGTTGGTTGGTTTAAAAAGTTACAGTGTTATATTTATAAAGATGTTGTTATTTAATAAACAAAACTGCGGCCTTTTCAAACCCAAGTTGGAGTACAGTGTGTTTATTGTTAAAAGGAAGAATGAATTGAGAATGTGGGGTCAAGAAAGAAGCCCGGATGACATGTGGAAGGAGGGGTTAATTGACCCCACTTGTAAGGAATGGGGGGTCATGTAAAGGGCTGTAGGTGGAGCAGGTAGGAGAGGGTAAAAGGGGCCTGACAGGAAGTAGAACCCTCTTTGATCCGGTGAACAATGTAGAGGCAAAGTTCCCTCCCTCCCTCCCTGATGGCAGGAAATTTACGAGGTGGTTCATGTGAGTCGCACTAGTCTCTGGAGGTTTACGCCTAAGAGGAATTGACGGGTACCCCCTACTAGGATAGCAGGGAGGAGTTATGAGGAAGGCGGGATTTATATGGAGGATTTGGGGCAAGCACGTTAGTTGGTTTAAAAAGTTACAGTGTTATATTTATAAAGATGTTGTTATTTAATAAACAAAGCTGCGGCCTTTTCAAACCCAAGTTGGAGTATAGTGTGTTTATTGTTAAAAGGAAGAATGAATTGAGAATGTGGGGTCAACCCAGAAATTCTCCACTGTTGTTTTGTGTCCCCTAAGTAAACACTGGGTGTAAGGTACAAAACTGAATTAAGAAGACTTTTGCAATAAATATCTCAGTGGGAGCTCTACAGATTTGCTTCATGTACTGAGACAAATCATTATCTGGGCTCCACCAGATTCTTACCTTAACTATTTTATTGGCAAAGGGCTGCATTCTCAGTTTATGGACGGTAAGGGACTCCCCTTCTATTCCTCAGCTTAAAAGAAAACTGATGAGGCAGTTATTTATTGAACCATATGAAGTCAAAATAGATGTTCCTCAAAGATTGAATAGTTTATCTAAAAAATTGTAGGTTTTTCATTAAATCATTAATAGTCAGCTTCCAAAAACAAATATTGTCACCTTTTGAACAAACGGGATTTCTGTATAACAATCAGGCCAGGAAACTTACTGTTTATGGGCCAGATTACAAGTGGCGTGCTATTAAGAACTTTCATTTGTGAGCAAACACTGCAGAAAAAAAGCTTTTAAAGTGCACGGGTTATGCGTACTACAAGTTAAAAGTAAAATGTTTGGGTGCGAGCGAAACCTGATGAGCACTAACTTCAGGACCATGCTAACTTCTTCGCCCCATAGACTTCAATGAAGCCCATTATTTAAAAAAAAATAAAAAATTAACACATCGTCACATGCTAACCTTATACCTCATTAAACCTACAGCATTAAACCAGTAGTTATGCATAATTTTACATTCCAATGTTCTTCACATAGGATATGCTATTTTTATTATTAAATTTTAAAAAATAATATAAATATATATATATATAACAGAATTTATGCTTACCTGATAAATTACTTTCTCCAACGGTGTGTCCGGTCCACGGCGTCATCCTTACTTGTGGGATATTCTCTTCCCCAACAGGAAATGGCAAAGAGCCCAGCAAAGCTGGTCACATGATCCCTCCTAGGCTCCGCCTACCCCAGTCATTCGACCGACGTACAGGAGGAAATATGCATAGGAGAAACCATATGATACCGTGGTGACTGTAGTTAGAGAAAATAATTCATCAGACCTGATTAAAAAAACCAGGGCGGGCCGTGGACCGGTCACACCGTTGGAGAAAGTAATTTATCAGGTAAGCATAAATTCTGTTTTCTCCAACATAGGTGTGTCCGGTCCACGGCGTCATCCTTACTTGTGGGAACCAATACCAAAGCTTTAGGACACGGATGAAGGGAGGGAGCAAATCAGGTCACCTAAATGGAAGGCACCACGGCTTGCAAAACCTTTCTCCCAAAAATAGCCTCTGAAGAAGCAAAAGTATCAAATTTGTAAAATTTGGCAAAAGTGTGCAGTGAAGACCAAGTCGCTGCCTTACATATCTGGTCAACAGAAGCCTCGTTCTTGAAGGCCCATGTGGAAGCCACAGCCCTAGTGGAATGAGCTGTGATTCTTTCAGGAGGCTGCCGTCCGGCAGTCTCATAAGCCAATCGGATAATGCTTTTAAGCCAAAAAGAAAGAGAGGTAGAAGTTGCTTTTTGACCTCTCCTTTTACCAGAATAAACAACAAACAAAGAAGATGTTTGTCTGAAATCTTTAGTAGCCTCTAAATAGAATTTTAGAGCACGGACTACGTCCAAATTGTGTAACAAACGTTCCTTCTTTGAAACTGGATTCGGACACAAAGAAGGTACAACTATCTCCTGGTTAATATTTTTGTTGGAAACAACTTTCGGAAGAAAACCAGGCTTAGTACGCAAAACCACCTTATCTGCATGGAACACCAGATAGGGCGGAGAACACTGCAGAGCAGATAACTCAGAAACTCTTCTAGCAGAAGAAATTGCAACCAAAAACAAAACTTTCCAAGATAATAACTTAATATCTACGGAATGTAAGGGTTCAAACGGAACCCCTTGAAGAACTGAAAGAACTAGATTAAGACTCCAGGGAGGAGTCAAAGGTCTGTAAACAGGCTTGATTCTAACCAGAGCCTGAACAAACGCTTGAACGTCTGGCACAGCTGCCAGCCTTTTGTGAAGTAAAACAGATAAAGCAGAGATCTGTCCCTTCAGAGAACTTGCAGATAATCCTTTCTCCAAACCTTCTTGTAGAAAGGATAGAATCTTAGGAATTTTTATCTTGTTCCATGGGAATCCTTTAGATTCACACCAACAGATATATTTTTTCCATATTTTATGGTAAATTTTTCTAGTTACAGGCTTTCTAGCCTGAATCAGAGTATCTATTACAGAATCTGAAAACCCACGCTTTGATAAAATCAAGCGTTCAATCTCCAAGCAGTCAGTTGGAGGGAAACCAGATTCGGATGTTCGAATGGACCTTGAACAAGAAGGTCCTGTCTCAAAGGTAGCTTCCATGGTGGAGCCGATGACATATTCACCAGGTCTGCATACCAAGTCCTGCGTCCCAAGATCACCGAAGCCCTCTCCTGATTGATCCTGGCTACCAGCCTGGGAATGAGAGGAAACGGTGGGAATACATAAGCTAGGTTGAAGGTCCAAGGTGCTACTAGTGCATCTACTAGAGTCGCCTTGGGATCCCTGGATCTGGACCCGTAACAAGGAACCTTGAAGTTCTGACGAGAGGCTATCAGATCCATGTCTGGAATGCCCCATAATTGAGTTATTTGGGCAAAGATTTCCGGATGGAGTTCCCACTCCCCCGGATGGAATGTCTGACGACTCAGAAAATCCGCTTCCCAATTTTCCACTCCTGGGATGTGGATTGCAGACAAGTGGCAGGAGTGATCCTCCGCCCATTGAATTATCTTGGTCACTTCCTCCATCGCCAGGGAACTCCTTGTTCCCCCCTGATGGTTGATATATGCAACAGTCGTCATGTTGTCTGATTGAAACCTTATGAATTTGGCCTTTGCTAGATGAGGCCAAGCTTTGAGAGCATTGAATATCGCTCTCAGTTCCAGAATGTTTATCGGGAGAAGAGATTCTTCCCGAGACCATAGACCCTGAGCTTTCAGGGGTTCCCAGACCGCGCCCCAGCCCACCAGACTGGCGTCGGTCGTGACAATGACCCACTCTGGTCTGCGGAAGCTCATTCCCTGTGACAGGTTGTCCAGGATCAGCCACCAACGGAGTGAATCTCTCGTCCTTTGATCTAATTGAATCGTCGGAGACAAGTCTGTATAATCCCCATTCCACTGTCTGAGCATGCACAGTTGTAATGGTCTTAGATGAATTCGTGCAAAAGGAACTATGTCCATTGCTGCAACCATCAATCCTATTACTTCCATGCACTGCGCTATGGAAGGACGAAGAACAGAATGAAGTACTTGACAAGAGCTTAGAAGTTTTGATTTTCTGACCTCTGTCAGAAAAATCCTCATTTCTAAGGAATCTATTATTGTTCCCAAGAAGGGAACTCTTGTTGACGGGGACAGAGAACTTTTTCCTTTGTTCACTTTCCATCCGTGAGATCTGAGAAAGGCTAGGACGATGTCCGTATGAGCCTTTGCTTTTGACAGAGACGACGCTTGAATCAGGATGTCGTCCAAGTAAGGTACTACTGCAATGCCCCTTGGTCTTAGAACCGCTAGAAGGGACCCTAGTACCTTTGTGAAAATTCTCGGAGTAGTGGCTAATCCGAATGGAAGTGCCACAAACTGGTAATGCTTGTCCAGAAAAGCGAACCTTAGGAACTGATGATGTTCCTTGTGGATAGGAATATGTAGGTACGCATCCTTTAAATCCACCGTGGTCATAAATTGACCTTCCTGGATGGTAGGAAGGATCGTTCGAATGGTTTCCATTTTGAACGATGGAACCCTGAGAAATTTGTTTAGGATCTTGAGATCTAAAATTGGTCTGAATGTTCCCTCTTTTTTGGGAACTATGAACAGGTTGGAGTAAAACCCCATCCCTTGTTCTCCTATTGGAACTGGATGAATTACTCCCATCTTTAACAGGTCTTCTACACAATGTAAGAATGCCTGTCTCTTTATTTGGTTTGAAGATAATTGCGACCTGTGGAACCTTCCCCTTGGGGGTAGTTCCTTGAATTCCAGGAGATAACCCTGAGAAACTATTTCTAGTGCCCAAGGATCCTGAACATCTCTTGCCCAAGCCTGAGCAAAGAGAGAAAGTCTGCCCCCCACCAGATCCGGTCCCGGATCGGGGGCCATCCCTTCATGCTGTTTTGGTAGCAGTGGCAGGCTTCTTGGCCTGCTTACCCTTGTTCCAGCCTTGCATCGGTCTCCAGGCTGGTTTGGGTTGAGAAGTATTACCCTCTTGCTTAGAGGATGTAGAATTAGAGGCTGGTCCGTTTCTGCGAAAGGGACGAAAATTAGGCTTATTTTTAGCTTTAAAAGACCTATCCTGAGGAAGGGCGTGGCCCTTTCCCCCGGTGATGTCTGAAATAATCTCTTTCAAATCAGGACCAAACAGTGTTTTACCCTTGAAAGGGATGTTAAGCAATTTTGTCTTGGAAGACACATCCGCTGACCAAGACTTTAGCCAAAGCGCTCTGCGCGCCACGATAGCAAACCCTGAATTTTTCGCCGCTAATCTAGCTAATTGCAAAGCGGCATCTAAAATAAAAGAGTTAGCCAATTTAAGTGCTTGAACTCTGTCCATAACCTCCTCATACGAAGATTCTTTATTGAGCGACTTTTCTAGTTCTTCAAACCAGAAACACGCTGCTGTAGTGACAGGAACAATGCATGAAATTGGTTGTAGAAGGTAACCTTGCTGAACAAACATCTTTTTAAGCAAACCCTCTAATTTTTTATCCATAGGATCTTTGAAAGCACAACTATCTTCTATAGGAATAGTAGTGCGTTTGTTTAGAGTAGAAACCGCCCCCTCGACCTTGGGGACTGTCTGCCATAAGTCCTTTCTGGGGTCGACTATAGGAAATAATTTCTTAAATATAGGGGGAGGAACAAAAGGTATGCCGGGCCTTTCCCACTCCTTATTTACTATGTCCGCCACCCGCTTGGGTATAGGAAAAGCATCGGGGGGCACCGGAACCTCTAGGAACTTGTCCATTTTACATAATTTCTCTGGAATGACCAAATTGTCACAATCATCCAGAGTAGATAATACCTCCTTAAGCAGTGCGCGGAGATGTTCTAATTTAAATTTAAATGTTACAACATCAGGTTCAGCTTGTTGAGAAATTTTTCCTGAATCTGAAATTTCTCCCTCAGACAAAACCTCCCTCCTGGCCCCTTCAGATTGGTGTGAGGGTATGTCAGAACAGTTATCATCAGCGTCCTCTTGCTCTTCAGTGTTTAAAACAGAGCAATCGCGCTTTCTCTGATAAGTAGGCATTTTGGATAAAATGTTTGCAATAGAATTATCCATTACAGCCGTTAATTGTTGCATGGTAATAAGTATTGGCGCACTAGATGTACTAGGGGCCTCTTGTGTGGGCAAAACTGGTGTAGACACAGAAGGGGATGATGCAGTATCATGCTTACTCCCCTCATTTGAGGAATCATCTTGGGCAATATCATTATCTGTGGCATCATTGTCCCTACTTTGTTTGGACACTATGGCACAATCATCACATAAATTTAAATGGGGAGAAACCTTGGCTTTCATACATATAGAACATCGCTTATCTGATGGTTCAGACATGTTAAACAGGCTTAAACTTGTCAACAAGGCACAAAAAACGTTTTAAAATAAAACCGTTACTGTCACTTTAAATTTTAAACTGAACACACTTTATTACTGAATATGTGAAAAAGTATGAAGGAATTGTTCAAAATTCACCAAAATTTCACCACAGTGTCTTAGAGCCTTAAAGGTATTGCACACCAAATTTGAAAGCTTTAACCCTTAAAATAACGGAACCGGAGCCGTTTTTACATTTAACCCCTATACAGTCCCAGGTATCTGCTTTGCTGAGACCCAACCAAGCCCAGAGGGGAATACGATACCAAATGACGCCTTCTATAAGCTTTTTCAGTGGTTCTTAGCTCCTCACACATGCATCTGCATGCCTTGCTCTCCAAAAACAACTGCGCATTAGTGGCGCGAAAATGAGGCTCTGCCTATGACTAGAAAAGGCCCCCATCTGAAAAAGGTGTCCAATACAGTGCCTGCCGTTTTTTTAAAACAATCCCCAAGATTATAATAACTATTAAGAGTTATAATCTGCCAAATATGCTTAGTAAAGTAATCGTTTTAGCCCAGAAAAATGTCTACCAGTTTTTTAAGCCCTTATGAAGCCCTTTATTCTTTTACTTAATCTAAGAAAATGGCTTACCGGTCCCTATAGGGAAAATGACAGCCTTCCAGCATTACAAAGTCTTGTTAGAAATGTGGCCAGTCATACCTCAAGCAGAAAAGTCTGCCAACTGTTTCCCCCAACTGAAGTTACTTCATCTCAACAGTCCTGTGTGGAAACAGCAATCAATTTTAGTAACGTTTGCTAAAATCATCTTCCTCTTACAAACAGAAATCTTCATCTCTTTTCTGTTTCAGAGTAAATAGTACATACCAGCACTATTTTAAAATAACAAACACTTGATTGAAGGATAAAAACTACATTTAAACACCAAAAAAACTCTTAACCATCTCCGTGGAGATGTTGCCGGTGCAACGGCAAAGAGAATGACTAGGGTAGGCGGAGCCTAGGAGGGATCCTGTGACCAGCTTTGCTGGGCTCTTTGCCATTTCCTGTTGGGGAAGAGAATATCCCACAAGTAAGGATGACGCCGTGGACCGGACACACCTATGTTGGAGAAATATATATATATATATATATATATATATATATATATATATTAATAATTTTTAAATAATACATTTCTATACCTATATATGAATATATACAGTTTAGATATATATATAAATACAAATAACATTTTCAAGTACATTGGAATGTAAAATATGTACAGTAAATAAACAGTAAAACACTGTAAAATGGAATTTAAATGCTTTTACATGTTGTAAGGTATTTGAGCTTAAAAGGGTTTCAAAGTGTGTGTGTGTGTGTATATCTTATTCAATGGTGTAGTTTAATAAGTGTGACATTTTGGGGGACACTCACCTTCCTCAGACAAACACAGCAAACAAGTGGCATTTTAAATAGCATAAACCCCACCCCCAGTGAGTGCAAATTGCGCCAAAACAATTGAATCAGTGAACAAATGGTAGTATATGGTATAAACACCTGTGATATAAACAACATCTCATATAAGTGTTATTGAAATATGTGGAGAATTTATCATACACAGCGATTCATATATATGTGATATATTACCTAAAGTACTACTAATCTATGTAGTGTGCTGGTGTAGATCAATCTATAAGTGGATAAGTGAATCTGTAAGGCCAGCTTCATGGTTACCAGATTAAACCGGAGCAAGGATTGAAACATCACTTGTATGTCAAATCAAAATTGAATAGGTTTAAATCTCTCTAAGATTGATAAGCATTTTAATATTTTTAAGGCTCGTAACATATTTCCTTCATCCTATTAAAGTCTGCCATACCGGACAGTTTACAATGTTAAAGGGGTGCTACAATGCCGTAGATGCACTCGCATACTCACACTCCTTCGTCATCTCTGTGGGACCTCCTAGGATTGTGACACACCGTTGACATGGCTATCTGCGTGGTGTCCATCTCTCAAACTCAGAAGATTGGAGAGTTCAGTCCCAGTGCCACCACTGGCATAATCTGGTATTAGCATTCTAAAAAACGCTTAAAGAAAAAATAAAAATATATCAATCTGACAAACGATTAAAGCGAAATACTGTAAGAGGGATAAGTCTGTATGGCATCACCTGTGTGCGGCTCACTAAATGTAAAAGGGGTGAGAGGGAAAACTATGTTCGTAAAGGAAATTCCAATAGGGAATATTGTCAGGTACTAGTGGTATATATATCTGCACCCTAATAATTTTTGCAATATATGCAAACAATCTAGCTTTGATTCACTAAATATAGTGCCTTACACTATATAAGTATATGTGTGTAGGTCCATATATACATCTATATCTTCCTGTGGTACACACACATATACTTATATAGTTTAAGGCACCATACATTACTTTAGGTAATTTATCACATATATATATGAACTGATGTGTATGGTAAATTCTGGACATATTGTATTACATGTGGGCTTTCGCTAACACTTATGAGATGTTGTTTATATCACAGGTATTTATACCATATACTACCATGTATTCACTGATTCAATTGTTTATTATGAGGATTGCCATGACAACGGTTTTGGCACAATTTGCACTCACTGGGGGCGAGGGTTAATGCTATTTAAAATGACACTTGTTTGCTGTGTTTGTTTTAGGAAGGGGTGTGTGTCCCGAAATGTCACGCTTATTAAACTACACCATTGAAAAAGACCAGTGAGTGCCTCCTTATATCCTATTGCATTGAACCGTTGGCACCCTGGCAGCTGTGCATCGAGGTGAGAGTGCGCTTTATGGGACTTTGTATATATATATATATATATATATATATATATATATATATATATATACAGGGAGTGCAGAATTATTAGGCAAGTTGTATTTTTGAGGATTAATTTTATTATTGAACAACAACCATGTTCTCAATGAACCCAAAAAACTCATTAATATCAAAGCTGAATAGTTTTGGAAGTAGTTTTTAGTTTGTTTTTAGTTATAGCTATTTTAGGGGGATACCTGTGTGTGCAGGTGACTATTACTGTGCATAATTATTAGGCAACTTAACAAAAAACAAATATATACCCATTTCAATTATTTATTTTTACCAGTGAAACCAATATAACATCTCAACATTCACAAATATACATTTCTGACATTCAAAAACAAAACAAAACCAAATCAGTGACCAATATAGCCACCTTTCTTTGCAAGGACACTCAAAAGCCTGCCATCCATGGATTCTGTCAGTGTTTTGATCTGTTCACCATCAACATTGCTTGCAGCAGCAACCACAGCCTCCCAGACACTGTTCAGAGAGGTGTACTGTTTTCCCTCCTTGTAAATCTCACATTTGATGATGGACCACAGGTTCTCAATAGGGTTCAGATCAGGTGAACAAGGAGGCCATGTCATTAGATTTTCTTCTTTTATACCCTTTCTTGCCAGCCACGCTGTGGAGTACTTGGACGCGTGTGATGAAGCATTGTCCTGCATGAAAATCATGTTTTTCTTGAAGGATGCAGACTTCTTCCTGTACCACTGCTTGAAGAAGGTGTCTTCCAGAAACTGGCAGGACTGGGAGTTGAGCTTGACTCCATCCTCAACCCGAAAAGGCCCCACAAGCTCCTCTTTGATGATACCAGCCTAAACCAGTACTCCACCTCCACCTTGCTGGCGTCTGAGTCGGACTGGAGCTCTCTGCCCTTTACCAATCCAGCCACGGCCCATCCATCTGGCCCATCAAGACTCACTCTCATTTCATCAGTCCATAAAACCTTAGAAAAATCAGTCTTGAGATATTTCTTGGCCCAGTCTTGACGTTTCAGCTTGTGTGTCTTGTTCAGTGGTGGTCGTCTTTCAGCCTTTCTTACCTTGGCCATGTCTCTGAGTATTGCACACCTTGTGCTTTTGGGCACTCCAGTGATGTTGCAGCTCTGAAATATGGCCAAACTGGTGGCAAGTGGCATCTTGGCAGCTGCACGCTTGACTTTTCTCAGTTCATGGGCAGTTATTTTGCGCCTTGGTTTTTCCACACGCTTCTTGCGACCCTGTTGACTATTTTGAATGAAACGCTTGATTGTTCGATGATCACGCTTCAGAAGCTTTGCAATTTTAAGAGTGCTGCATCCCTCTGCAAGATATCTCACTATTTTTTACTTTTCTGAGCCTGTCAAGTCCTTCTTTTGACCCATTTTGCCAAAGGAAAGGAAGTTGCCTAATAATTATGCACACCTGATATAGGGTGTTGATGTCATTAGACCACACCCCTTCTCATTACAGAGATGCACATCACCTAATATGCTTAATTGGTAGTAGGCTTTCGAGCCTATACAGCTTGGAGTAAGACAACATGCATAAAGAGGATGATGTGGTCAAAATACTAATTTTCCTAATAATTCTGCACACAGTGTATATATATATGATTCATTTTTAAATAATATATTTCTATACCTATATATCTATATGAATATATACAGATATAGATATACACATAAATATATAGGAATATATATTTAAAAATACAAAGAACATTTTCTAGTACATTGGAATAAATATATATATGTGTGTATGTATATATAATACATAAACATATACACAAATATATTTATAATATATATATATATATATATATATATATATATATATACAATATATATATATATATATATCATTTGTCAATTCCACAGCTCAAATACTACACGTATAATTAGATAAGGATCCCTGGAAAAATTATGTATACCATCCAGGGGCACACGGAGGTACTGAAAAGTATTTAAAAAAAAACAAAAAGATAAAATAGAAAAAGTACCTTAGCCAGCAACCGCCTATATAGATAATAAAGTCAACTTTAACAGACCCCAGAGTGATTAGGAAAAAAATGAGAAACATTGCAGCAAGAGAGGTCAAGATGATATTAACCCTTTATTACCTGCATCAATAAGAAAAACAATAATAACCACCCAAAATAGGTAAATAAAAGCATTAGTGACCACTAGGAGAAAGGGGTCAATATGACTGCAACCAGACATAAATATAGGCAGTGTACACTGAGTCCTTAGCGTTATAGATGCAACAAACTATTATATATCCATTGATTATCAGAAAAGCAGATAGTCATTAGTAGCTGTTAATTCTTTGCTAAGAAGAGGTTAGTACTAAAGCAATTATGTTCATCCTCCATTTACATTAATCTTGGTGGTAAGTAATAGCAATAATGTAGATTTGTATCCACACAGATCCACACTAAGGGTCAATCAGATTGGATTTTATCAAGCTTATAGCGGTAAAAAGGAAATTAGTCCCATGCACATATCCTGACAGCACTATACTAACAGTATATACAGTAAAGACATAATCCTCACCCATAATTTCCAAGTCCTCACTGAGGATAAAGAACAATCTCACCCCTTGATGTAGTTTCAATACCGCTCCTCTCAACTGTTTCTTCTGCTGTGTCAGTATATGGCCAGGTTATTATACAATATATTTAATAATTATTCTTTACACAAACCCCCAATAAAATGCATATAAAAAACAATTAAAACTAATGTAAATTCCTAAATTCTTTAAATTAGTTAAAATTTATAGACACATTGAATTATATTTATAGGAACCAGGTTATGAATCAAACTATACACTGTTGCTGTTATAATATGCTATACAAAGATCATAAAAATTACCTTATTCACAATAATCTCCCAAATCAGAGTTGCATTTAAATATCACAATGAGATGCCAAGGTACGGTTTGTTAACTTCCAGACAAATATACTTAAGCTATTTAGCCCACAAATAATTCTATTCAACTCTAATGAAAACACTTGTAGTTGGGATCTAGGATGGCACGATCGCAACAACATAATTTATGTAAGAACTTACCTGATAAATTCATTTCTTTCATATTAGCAAGAGTCCATGAGCTAGTGACGTATGGGATATACATTCCTACCAGGAGGGGCAAAGTTTCCAAACCTTAAAATGCCTATAAATACACCCCTCACCACACCCACAAATCAGTTTAACGAATAGCCAAGAAGTGGGGTGATAAGAAAAAAGTGCGAAAGCATAAAAAATAAGGAATTGGAATAATTGTGCTTTATACAAAAAAATCATAACCACCAAAAAAAAGGGTGGGCCTCATGGACTCTTGCTAATATGAAAGAAATGAATTTATCAGGTAAGTTCTTACATAAATTATGTTTTCTTTCATGTAATTAGCAAGAGTCCATGAGCTAGTGACGTATGGGATAATGACTACCCAAGATGTGGATCTTTCCACGCAAGAGTCACTAGAGAGGGAGGGATAAATTAAAGACAGCCAATTCCTGCTGAAAATAATCCACACCCAAAATAAAGTTTAATGAAAACATAAGCAGAAGATTCAAACTGAAGCCACTGCCTGAAGTACTTTTCTACCAAAAACTGCTTCAGAAGAAGAAAACACATCAAAATGGTAGAATTTAGTAAAAGTATGCAAAGAGGACCAAGTTGCTGCTTTGCAAATCTGATCAACCAAAGCTTCATTCCTAAACGCCCAGGAAGTAGAAACTGACCTAGTAGAATGAGCTGTAATCCTTCGAGGCGGAGTTTTACCCAACTCGACATAGGCATGATGAAATAAAGATTTCAACCAAGATGCCAAAGAAATGGCAGAAGCTTTCTGGCCTTTTCTAGAACCGGAAAAGATGACAAATAGACTAGAAGTCTTTCGGAAAGACTTAGTAGCTTCAACATAATATTACAAAGCTCTAACAGCATCCAAAGAATGCAATGATTTCTCCTTAGAATTCATAGGATTAGGACATAATGAAGGAACCACAATTTCTCTACTAATGTTGTTAGAATTCACAACCTTAGGTAAAAAATTCAAAAGAAGTTTGCAGCACTGCCTTATCCTGATGAAAAATCAGAAAAGGAGACTCACAAGAAAGAGCAGATAATTCAGAGACTCTTCTGGCAGAAGAGATGGCCAAAAGAAACAAAACTTTCCAAGAAAGTAATTTAATGACCAAAGAATACATGGGTTCAAAAGGAGGAGCTTGAAGAGCCCCCAGAACCAAATTCAAACTCCAAGGAGGAGAAATTGACTTAATGACAGGTTTTATACGAACCAAAGCTTGTACAAAACAATAAATATCAGGAAGATTAGCAATCTTTCTGTGAAAAAGAACAGAAAGAGCAGAGATTTGTCCTTTCAAGGAACTTGCGGACAAACCTTTATCTAAACCATCCTGAAGAAACTGTAAAATTCTCAGTATTCAAAAAGAATGCCAAGAAAAATGATGAGAAAGACACTAAGAAATATAAGTCTTCCAGACTCTATAATATATCTCTCTAGATACAGATTTACGAGCCTGTCACATAGTATTAATCACAGAGTCAGAGAAACCTCTTTGACCAAGAATCAAGCGTTCAAATTCCATACCTTAAAATTTAAGGATTTGAGATCCTGATGGAAGAAAGGACCTTGCGACAGAAGGTCTGGTCTTAACGGAAGAGTCCACAGCTGGCAAGAGGCCATCCGGACAGGATCCGCATACCAAAACCTGTGAGGCCATGCTGGAGCTACCAGCAGGACAAACGAGCATTCCTTTAGAATCTTGGAGAATACTCTTGGAAGAAGAACTAGAGGCGGAAAGATATAGGCAGGATGATACTTCCAAGGAAGTGATAATGCATCCACTGCCTCCGCCTGAGGATCCCGGGATCTGGACAGATACCAGGGAAGTTTCTTGTTTAGATGAGAAGCCATCAGATCTATTTCTGGGAGTTCCCACATTTGAACAATCTGAAGAAATACCTCTGGGTGAAGAGACCATTCGCCCGGATGCAACGTTTGGCGACTGAGATAATCCGCTTCCCAATTGTCTATACCTGGGATATGAACCGCAGAGATTAGACAGGAGCTGGATTCCGCCCAAACCAAAATTCGAGATACTTCTTTCATAGCCAGAGGACTGTGAGTCCCTCCTTGATGATTGATGTATGCCACAGTTGTGACATTGTCTATCTGAAAACAAAAGAACAACTCTCTCTTCAGAAGAGGCCAAGACTGAAGAGCTCTGAAAATTGCACGGAGTTCCAAAATATTGATCGGTAATCTCACCTCCTGAGATTCCCAAACCCCTTGTGCCGTCAGAGACCCCCACACAGCTCCCCAACCTGTAAGACTTGCATCTGTTGAGATTATAGTCCAGGTCGGAAGAACAAAGAAGCCCCCTGAACTAAACGATGGTGATCTGTCCACCACGTCAGAGAGTGTCGTATAATCGGTTTAAAGATATTAATTGAGATATCTTTGTGTAATCCCTGCACCATTGGTTCAGCATACAGAGCTGAAGCGGTCGCATGTGAAAACGAGCAAAGGAGATCGCATCCGATGCAGCAGTCATAAGACCTAAAATTTCCATGCATAAGGCTACCAAAGGGAATGATTGTGATTGAAGGTTTTGACAAGCTGATATCAATGTTAGACTTCTCTTGTCTGACAAAGACAGAGTCATAGACACTGAATCTATCTGGAAACCTAAAAAGGTTACCCTTGTCTGAGGAATCAATGAACTTTTTGGTAAATTGATCCTCCAACCATGATCTTGAAGAAACAACACACGTCGATTCGTATGAGATTCTGCGAAAATGTGAAGACTGAGCAAGTACCAAGATATCGTCCAAAATAAGGAAATACCAATACCCTGTTCTTTGATTACAGACAGAAGGGCACCGAGAACCTTTGAAAAAATTCTTGGAGCTGATGCTAGGCCAAACGGTAGAGCCACAAAACTGGTAATGCTTGTCTAAAAAGAGAATCTCAGAAACTAAAAGTGATCTGGATGAATCGGAATATGCAGATATGCATCCTGTAAATCTATTGTAGACATATAATGCCCTTGCTAAACAAAAGGCAGGATAGTCCTACAGTTACCATCTTGAATGTTGGTATCCTTACATAACGATTCAATATTGATAGATCCGGAACTGGTCTGAAGGAATTGACCTTCTTTGGTACAATGAAGAGATAGAATAAAACCCCAGCCCCTGTTCCAGAACTGGAACTGGCATAATTACTCCAGCCAACTCTAGATCTGAAACACATTTCAGAAAAGCTGAGCCTTTGCTGGGTTTACTGGGACACGGGAAAGAAAAAAATCTCTTTGCAGGAGGCCTTAACTTGAAGCCAATTCTGTACCTTTCTGAAACAATGTTCTGAAACCAGAGATTGTGAACGGAATTGATCCAAAATTCTTTGAAGAAACCGTAATCTGCCCCATACCAGCTGAGCTGGAATGAGGGCCGCACCTTCATGGGTACTTAGGAGCTGGCTTTGGGTTTCTATAAGGCTTGGATATATTCCAAACTGGAAATGGTTTCCAAACTGATACCGCTCCTGAGGATGAAGGATCAGGCTTTTGTTCCTTGTTGTGAGGAAAGGAACGAAAACGATTATTAGACCTAAATTTACCTTAGATTTTTTATCCTTTGGTAAAAAAGTTCCCTTCCCTCCAGTAACAGTTGAGATAATAGAATCCAACTGAGAACCAAATAATTTATTACCCTGGAAAGAAAGGGATAGCAAAGTAGACTTAGAAGACATATCAGCATTCCAAGTTTTAAGCCATAAAGCTCTTCTAGCTAAAATAGCTAGAGACATATACCTGACATCAACTCTAATGATATCAAAGATGGTATCACAAATAAAATTATTAGCATGTTATAGAATAATAATAATGCTATAAAATTATGATCTGTTACTTGTTGCGCTAAATCTTCTAACCAAAAAGTTGAAGCTGCAGCAACATCCGCTAAAAAATATAGCAGGAGTAGAGACAGCCCCATTAACCTTAGGGATTTTGTCCCAAAAACTCTAATCTGTCAGATGGCACAGGATATAATTGCTTAAAACGTTTTAGAAGGAGTAAATGAATTACCCAAATTATTCCATTCCCTGGAAATTACTTCAGAAATAGCATCAGGGAGAGAAAACACTTCTGGAATAACTACAGGAGATTTAAAAACCTTATTTAAACGTTTAGATTTAGTATCAAGAGGACCAGAATCCTCTATTTCTAATGCAATTAATACTTCTTTAAGTAAAGAACGAATAAATTCCATCTTGAACAAATACGAAGATTTATCAGCATCAACCTCTGAGACAGAAACCTCTGAACCAGAAGAACCATTATCAGTATCAGAATGATGATGTTCATTTAAAAATTCATCTGAAAAAAGAGAAGTTTTAAAAGACTTTTATGTATACTAGAAGGAGAAATAACAGACATAGCCTTCTTAATGGATTTAAAAATAAAATCTCTTATGTTATCAGGAACACTCTGAGAATTAGATGTTGACGGAACAGCAACAGGTAATGTAATAGTACTAAAGGAAATTTTATCTGCATTAACAAGTTTGTCATGACATGCAATACAAACAATAGCTGGAGAAACAGATACCAAAAGTTTATAGCAGATACACTTAGCTTGGTAGCTCCAGCACCGGGCAGCGATTTTCCTGAAGTATCTTCTGACTCAGTTGCAACGTGGAGCATCTTGCAATATGTAATAGAAAAAACAACATATAAAGAAAAATTGATCAAATTCCTTAAATGACAGTTTCAGGAATGGGAAAAAAATGCCAGTGAACAAGCTTCTAGCAACCAGAAGCAATAAATAATGAGACTTAAATAATGTGGAGACAAAAATGACGCCCATATTTTTTAGCGCCAAATAAGACGCCCACATTATTTGGCGCCTAAATGCTTTTGGCGCCAAAAATGACGCCACATCCGGAAAGCCGACACTTTTGACGCAAAAAAACATCAAAAAATGACGCAACTTCCGGCGACACGTATGACGCCGGAAACAGAAAAAAAATTTTGCGCCAAAAAAGTCCGCGCCAAGAATGACGCAATAAAATGAAGCATTTTCAGCCCCCGCGAGCCTAACAGCCCACAGGGAAAAAGTCAAATTTTTTAAGGTAAGAAAAAATGATTGATTCAAATGCATTATCCCAAATATGAAACTGACTGTCTGAAAATAAGGAATGTTGAACATCCTGAGTCAAGGCAAATAAATGTTTGAATACATATATTTAGAACTTTATAAAAAAGTGCCTAACCATAGCTTAGAGTGTCACAGAAAATAAGCTTACTTACTTACCCCAGGACACTCATCTACATGTTGTAGAAAGCCAAACCAGTACTGAAACGAAAATCAGCAGAGGTAATGGTATATATATAAGAGTATATCGTCGATCTGAAAAGGGAGGTAAGAGATGAATCTCTACGACCGATAACAGAGAACCTATGAAATAGACCCCGTAGAAGGAGATCATTGCATTCAAATAGGCAATACTCTCCTCACATCCCTCTGACATTCACTGCACGCTGAGAGGAAAACCGGGCTCCAACCTGCTGCGGAGCGCATATCAACGTAGAATCTAGCACAAACTTACTTCACCACCTCCATAGGAGGCAAAGTTTGTAAAACTGATTTGTGGGTGTGGTGAGGGGTGTATTTATAGGCATTTTAAGGTTTGGGAAACTTTGCCCCTCCTGGTAGGAATGTATATCCCATACGTCACTAGCTCATGGACTCTTGCTAATTACATGAAAGAAATCATTTTTAGGTATCCTAATTTTATTGGCGACTGGAGATACTTTGTCAGTAACGACAAAAGGACCCTTCCATGATGGAAGAAATTTCTTCTCCTTAACCTGATCTCTTCCAAAGTGATAAAGATAAATTTTATCATTTATTTCATATTCCTTTTTGGATATTTTGAGATCATAATAGGTTTAAGTGGCAGTTGCAGTGTTCTCTAAGTTCCTTTGAGCAAATGCAAAGGCATATTGCAGGTGCTTTCTTAGGTTCTCCACATATTGATGTGTATTGGCAGCGTTTATCAAGTTCTGGTCTGATGTACGGTATAGTAGATGCTGAGGTAGAACCATTCTTCTACCAGTCATCGGTTCAAAAGGTGACATCTTGGTAGCACTACTTGGAGTTTATCTTAATGCCATTAGGACTAGAGGTAATTGTACATCACAGTCTTTACCTGTTTCACTCACAAACTTTTTGAGGATTTTCACAATTAATTGGTTATAACGCTCTACACCACCACTTGAGGCAGCTCTATATGCAATATGGAGCTTTCTTTTGACCCCAAGGACTTTATTAAGATTCTAAGATCTTCCTTGCCAATACAATCATCTTTTGAGATGTGGTTGCTTTCAGGATCTTCTATGTGTTTATAGAAGATGCTTACAATGGGGTCTTCTTTTTGACTAGTGATCAGGTCCTCACTAGGAGAATCCTGACTCCATTGTACCAGGTTAGGTTCACTCTGTTGTTTAGCCTGGTTTCTGGTAATGGCTTCTACCTGAATTGTACCCATTAAGTGGTCAATATTAAGGAGTTCTCCAGTTATGGCTCCTTGTTTGGCTAATGAATCCACAAGATCATTGCCCACCTTATCAGGACCTAGAACCCTGGAATGACCCTTGGTCTTTTTCCTGTGTATGGTTAACCCACTGGATACCACTAGATTATCAATCTCGCAGAACAACTTGACATGCTTGACTGGTTTGTTATTACTTTACTGCATGCCATTCCTTTTCCAAGTTGGCAGGTATTCAACAAAACTGTCACGCACGTAATTTGAGTCAGTAATGATTACAAATTCATGAATATCCTGTTCAATAGCCATTTCAATGGTTATTAGAACAGCAGTTAGTTCTGCAACTTGACTGGATCTTGGTCCAATGTTGAAACCTATAGATATATTTTGGAATCCATTTGCCCAAGCTATACCAATGCCAGCGACTAATCTGCACTCATTATCAATAGTGGCATGGTAAGAACAACCATCAACTTATACCCAAGGAAATATTTGACAATTGTCCTCATTGTACATTTTATATGGGGAAAGCAATTGTTCCTCCAGGAAATCATCTTCTGATAATTCTTCCCCAGGATCCTTGCAGTACAGTCGTGGAGCTCAGCAAGCCCCTGTGTGACTGGATTCTTTTTATTCTGCTTGTAGCGAATTTCTAAAGGCCAGCCTTGTAAGGAAAGAGTCCAAACTGTTATGTGGCTATTAGACAAATTCCCATCTCTTATTCTCTCACTTTGCAGATATAGCAAAGGCTGGTGGGCCGTTTCTACAATAATTTTCTCACCCTGTATATAGCTGCGGAAATTTTGTAGAGCCCATACAGTAGATAAAAGGGATTTTTCGCAATCGCTAAATTTAATTTCTACTGGGGATAGAGTTTTGCTCGCATAACCAAATGACATTGCTTAAATTATCATGCTTTTGGTATAAAACAGCACTCATGCTTATATCTGTTTAACCTGTTTCTAAGTAGAAAGGTTTACCACCTTCAGGGTATGCTAAGCAAGGTGCTTGAGTGAGTTTTCTCTTCAGCTCCGTGATGGCTGTCTCTTGAGTTTCACTCCAGTGTCATTTCACATCCTTCTTTAGAAGAAGTAGCAGTGGTTTAGCTAATTCTGCATAATTATCAATAAATTTGCGAGAATAATTCGTCATACCCAGGAATGATCTCCATTCCTTTAAGTTACTTGGGTTTTTAGAATTTATTATAGCTTCCACCTTTTTTTCTGAGGATTTAACCCTTCAGAAGTAACTTCATGTCCCAAGAAGTTTACACAAGTGCGGCACCATTGAGCTTTCTGTAGGGATAATTTGAAACCTACCCTTTTAAGTTGGCTAAAGACGTGTTTAAGCTCTGTGATGTGTTTTTCAAAGTCTGTGCTTTTGATTAAAACATCATCAACATAAGATAAGGTTCCCCTTTCCAGTGCATCAGGCATAGCCTTATGCATGAATACAGCAAATTCATGTCCTGAATTTATGTATCCAAATGGGATTCTCTGTAATGCATACTGGACCTTTTGGAATGAGAATGCCATCTTATACTGGTCCTCCTCATGTACCTTTATGGTCCAGTACCCATGTGCACAATCAATGGCAGTGAATATTTTGGATCCCTGCATCTGCGCTAGGCACTGGTCAATATATGACACAGGCCAGCCAGACATGTACACTCGTTTGTTTAGCTATCTTAAATCAGCACACAAACGCCATTGTCCATTGGGTTTAAGAACACCTAGAATAGGATTGTTATAAGAGCTGTGCACCTGTCTGATAATACCTCTTTCTTCCAAGTTCCTTATGATTTCTGCGAGAGAATCATATGAGGCTAAAGGAAGTCTGTATTGTTTAACAAAGACAGGTGGTGCATTGGGATCTGTTTGGATTCTTGCAATGTGCAACTCTGTAGTCCCACAGTCATAAGAATCCCAAGCAAAAATATCCTAAGAATCCCTAGCATTCATCATCACTGGAACAGCCATTAGTTAAAGATATTTGCTATTAAACTATTTTCTATAATCCTGGAAAGATTTCAGGCTGTCCTATTTCATAGGCTTCTTCCAACCTAGAGGTGAGGTCCCCTTGATTATAATTTACATTGCCCCATGACTCTGGGTATTGGGGTATTCTTGCGCTTTGATCGGCTTATCAAATACTAGAGAGGCTTCTTCTGATGCCTTCCTCTGAGCTAAATGGATAAATAGACTAGTATCCTTCAGGTATTAGCCCAATTACATTATTCTGGAATCCAAAAGTGTAATATTGATTCCAGTGCATATCCTATGGTAGTTCCCTTGGATAAGGTTATATCCTGTGGGGTCATGTTATGCACAATAACATGTATTGGAATAGTTCCAATATTTACCATAGGAGTATGGGTCATTGTTATACCCAGATTTTGCATTCTATGGGAGAGGCATATAAGTGTTTCAGAAGTTTTTAATTTCTGACTTCTTTTTACCTGTAAGGATAAGAGGAATTTATCAGCCCCAGCAGGAATTATAACATTGTTAGACACCTGCATATTCACAGCATATGGCATTTGCTGGTTTAATTTTAGGGCAGCATTTTCATCCTGAAATACTTCAGGGTCCCCCTTTAACCTGCTCCAGAGGCAAGAGTTAATCAAATCTATTTGTATGGCATATCTATGTAAGAGATCATTGTCAATGTATATTTGATTATGGGGAGTATTTAAAACTAAAACAGGTGTTTTGCTGATTTATTACCTATAGAGATAGATAATAAACATTTAGCTGTGACATTATAGCTTTCAGACCTGTCATCCAGGCCGTGGACACAGTGGTCTTGGGGAAAAAGATATTTAATCACTTTAGGTTCAGCTATTTGTCCTAATAAGCCTTTGCTTATATAGCTAGCTTCCTGTTTTAAGTTCAATTTAGCATATTTGGATTTTACCAAGGTCATGCACTTGCATAGGGATAAATAGATCATCCTTAATTCTCTCAATTCCTGCATGGTATTGAGTGTGGCCTCCCCCTTTAGGGATTATATGATCCCCCTTGTGGAGAGATATGGTAAATACATCACCATCTAAGGAAATATTTGCTATCTTTCCAGGTGAAATTTTAAAAGTATTACCATCAGAGCCACTTAAAGGCGTCTGATCATCTATTTGTAGGATAGTGATTTCAGGTATAGAGTCATTCCTGAAATGAATCTCCACAGCATCTGGTTTCTCTTCCACCACATGGCAGTTATGTCGGGTGCGAGCTATACCGGATAGCTCATAATTAATAGGCCTTTTTATTTGTGACCAAATTATATTATTTATGCAATCAATTATGGTGCTTAATCGCTTCAGGAGATCACTACCAATAATTAAATGATCAGTTGGCAGATCCACTATAATGACAGGGTGTCTTATTACCCTGTTCCCCAGTCTCAATCTTAACCATGCCGTATCATAGACTTTTAGAGAGTCATCCCCAACACCTATTAGTGAACCATCAAATTCTTTTATTTTAGGTTTGTGGGGTGTTAGCTCATTTAGCTGTGTGCAGTACCTGTGGGATAAAATAGTTGCCTGAGACCCACTATCAATTAATCCCATGATAGAGTTGGAGACTGAATCTTGGAGCTCAGCTAATACATAATATCTCCCTGCAGTTTCTACCATTTCACACATAAAATTAGCATTATCACACATCTGTGGGCTTCGCCACATGTTACCTGAATTTGCCACGTTACCTGATGCAGAATAAGTTTAATTCTTTCCAGTCCATCCCTTTGTAATAGGATTGATTGGGTTCCTGTGTACTGCATCTGTGGAAATAAGGTTAAGAGAATGTTGCAAAGGAAGAGATTTGTTAGTGCTTTCAGGCCGATGTTGCTCGTCATCACAGCTAAATCGTCCGTTTCCGGTCTGTAGAGGGAGAACATTTTTAGTACCATTATTGACATTTATCATTTTATTTGATATATCTCTCCCCACTTTCTCAGGTAATACTGCAGTATTTATGACTGTGCCTGTGGCCCATTGCTAGCCACTGGCTGTACCCCTAAAAATGGATTGTTAGGTTGTTAAGCCATAAAAGCTGACTCATATTAGTAAATAGTGTACATAATTGACTACCTTGTGTGTTGAGTTGGCCCACTTGAATGGACAAGCTATCTTTACCCATGGACTGATTTTTTGATGTCCCAGGGTATTGATTCCTGGATCCTTGGGATCCCTCAGAATCATAGCTATTTCTCCTATTTTGACGCGGTTGTCTTTGGGGTTCAACTTGTTCAGTGTTAGTATTTTGGGGAGCACTACAGGGAGTGCAGAATTATTAGGCAAATGAGTATTTTGACCACATCATCCTCTTTATGCATGTTGTCTTACTCCAAGCTGTATAGGCTCGAAAGCCTACTACCAATTAAGCATATTAGGTGATGGGCATCTCTGTAATGAGAAGGGGTGTGGTCTAATGACATCAACACCCTATATCAGGTGTGCATAATTATTAGGCAACCTCCTTTCCTTTGGCAAAATGGGTCAAAAGAAGGACTTGACAGGCTCAGAAAAGTCAAAAATAATGAGATATCTTGCAGAGGGATGCAGCACTCTTAAAATTGCAAAGCTTCTGAAGCGTGATCATCGAACAATCAAGTGTTTCATTCAAAATAGTCAACAGGGTCGCAAGAAGCGTGTGGAAAAACCAAGGCGCAAAATAACTGCCCATGAACTGAGAAAAGTCAAGCGTGCAGCTGCCAAGATGCCACTTGCCACCAGTTTGGCCATATTTCAGAGCTGCAACATCACTGGAGTGCCCAAAAGCACAAGGTGTGCAATACTCAGAGACATGGCCAAGGTAAGAAAGGCTGAAAGACGACCACCACTGAACAAGACACACAAGCTGAAACGTCAAGACTGGGCCAAGAAATATCTCAAGACTGATTTTTCTAAGGTTTTATGGACTGATGAAATGAGAGTGAGTCTTGATGGGCCAGATGGATGGGCCCGTGGCTGGATTGGTAAAGGGCAGAGAGCTCCAGTCCGACTCAGACGCCAGCAAGGTGGAGGTGGAGTACTGGTTTGGGCTGGTATCATCAAAGATGAGCTTGTGGGGCCTTTTCGGGTTGAGGATGGAGTCAAGCTCAACTCCCAGTCCTACTGCCAGTTTCTGGAAGACACATTCTTCAAGCAGTGGTACAGGAAGAAGTCTGCATCCTTCAAGAAAAACATGATTTTCATTCAGGACAATGCTCCATCACACGCGTGAGTATTCCACAGCGTGGCTGGCAAGAAAGGGTATAAAAGAAGAAAATCTAATGACATGGCCTCCTTGTTCACCTGATCTGAACCCCATTGAGAACCTGTGGTCCATCATCAAATGTGAGATTTACAAGGAGGGAAAACAGTACACCTCTCTGAACAGTGTCTGGGAGGCTGTGGTTGCTGCTGCACGCAATGTTGATGGTGAACAGATCAAAACACTGACAGAATCCATGGATGGCAGGCTTTTGAGTGTCCTTGCAAAGAAAGGTGGCTATATTGGTCACTGATTTGTTTTTGTTTTGTTTTTGAATGTCAGAAATGTATATTTGTGAATGTTGAGATGTTATATTGGTTTCACTGGTAAAAATAAATAATTGAAATGGGTATATATTTGTTTTTTGTTAAGTTGCCTAATAATTATGCACAGTAATAGTCACCTGCACACACAGATATCCCCCTAAAATAGCTATAACTAAAAACAAACTAAAAACTACTTCCAAAACTATTCAGCTTTGATATTAATGAGTTTTTTGGGTTCATTGAGAACATGGTTGTTGTTCAATAATAAAATTAATCCTCAAAAATACAACTTGCCTAATAATTCTGCACTCCCTGTATTTACTTGGGGTGTTCTGGTTACCCTGAGAGTATTTTCGCCACTTTTGGTATTTATTTTTACAGGGATACCAATTATTTTGTGAGTGTTCATCTTTTTTGGGAATAATTATTTACCTGGGTATGCCCCCCATTTTGAGTATAGTCTCTCTGCGCTTCAGCCCATGTTGGGGGATGGGCAGAGTTAAAATTTTGTGGGGATGGCCTGTTTTCTCGGGCCACCTCTGCATAGGTTTTCTTTTTAGATTCCAAATTGAGGGGGCTAGGTGACACCCTAGTTTCTGCCACAATTTTGGGACTAGGTTTTGATTCCCTTTTAACCCCCTGTTCACCGGACTGCTGAATGGAGTATAACTTTGTACTCTCTTTGATCAGCCAGTCCAATGAGCAGTCCTCATCAAAATCTCTAGCTAAATTAAGTTTGATGGGTGCGGGCAATGTTTTGAAAAATACAAATTCTGAGCATTCAAATACGGGATAATCTTCAGCCATACTATACGTACTTTTTAGTACCGAAAGAAATTCTATAGGGCTTTGATTCACACTACATTTTAAACCGTATACAGCTTTTTTCGCTGCAGTTTTAGTGCGATATTGCCCGAATTCCTTTCTGCACTGTTGTTTTGTCTCATTCCAGGAATGAATATTCATATCCTTTAGTGAAGCAAAGAATTTGTGATATTTACCTTCAAATACCCAGGGCAGAAATTCAATTTTTGACTGCTCACTTGTAACATTCATTATGGATAAAGCATTTTCATAAGTCTCTAAGTGGTCAATTATAGAAGTGGTTCTGTTTTTGGAAAGATTAGGTACTGCATCCTTTAAGAAAGTAATTATTTTAGGGGTGTCATATACCTTATTAGACATATCTTGGCCTTTTCTAGGAGCCTTATTTTTGGTGTTGGAGCGTTCCCTATCTTCCCTTTTTCTATGGGGAGAACCCTTATGCATATTAGTATTATGGGGGCTATTTGGATAGCTAGCTTCACTCTTTGACTCACTAAAATCACTATCCTCCCCCTCTGAAGTATAGCAGTTCTCTGAATTTAAAACATGAGGTGACTGCCTATTTGGGAAATGTATTTCTGACCCAATAGGGATCCTTTGTTTAAATTCTTCCCTAAATTTCTGCAGTTCATTCCTGATGTATTGTTTAAGAGATTTAAAATTACCTGCATTATTCTCATTGCTAATAGATGGTTTTCATTATGACGAAACAACCTTTAATTGCTAATAGATGGTTTTCGTTATGACGAAACAACACTTAATTCTCTCTGGCTTTGTGCGAGTTCCTTATGCAAATCTTCTATCTGAGCTACTAAACCTTGATTATATTTTTGTAAGGTGGCCATGTTTTGAGCAAACACATCAATTTTATCTTCGGCTATATCTAAATTCTCTTTGCATCTGCGTGAGGAGCGAATACTATCTTCTAGCCCCTGTATTTGCAATTCATTTTTTATACAGAGGAGGGACATTTCGTCAATAATGCATATTACCAGGGGCCAAGATTTTAGTATTAGTTCATCCCGTTTTTTGAGATTTTTGCATAATTTATGGAATAATTCCCTTTTTTCATTCCACCTTCCATCATCAATAGCAATATTTTTAGCCTTAATTGCAAGCATATCCATATAATCATCTAAATCACCCGCAATATTATACCTCTTTTTAATGTGGCCTATAATGTCCATCTTAAGAACATCGCCCTGAGTGTGGGGTAATTTCGGGGAACAAATTTCTACTATACACTATGTATAGAATTAATTGATTCACTTCTAGTAATAGACATTATTATATCGGCTTAGTATTTAGTTAAATTAAAACGTTAATACAATTTTGACCAACAAGAGAAAAAAATTATATTTTCAAAAATTTTAATATTAATTTTGAAATATGAAAAAAAAAATAATAATAATATTTCAAGATATTAGTATTAATTTTGAAATATTTACCGTATTTTTCGCTCCATAAGACGCACCTGACCATAAGACGCACCTAGTTTTTTAAAAATATTCTGAAATGCCATATAGTGCTCTAGACATGTCCACACTCCTGAGTCTAACCTTCTTTCAACAAAGATACCAAGAAGAGAATGGAAAATTTTTTAGAGTACAAGTAAATTATAAACTTTCTTAAAATTGTATGAATCATTTAAGATGTTGGATCTCATATGCCTTTAATTTCCCATCACTGCTTTAGTGTTTTAAAAGGCTCTATTTGTGTTTTAATAACAGAGTAGTTTCATTTATAATTTTAAAATGAAGAGCAGGGTACATAAGTCTGCAGCACAAGAAGACACATACGTTCCATAACTTGTTAACTCTCTCGGTCTTTGCTTTGATGACTGATCTGGTGCCGCAAATTCAGTAGTACTGTGTAATTGTATTGACAGTGTCTGTAATGCACACACACACAGTACTACTGAATCTGCGGCACCGGATTGGTCATCAAAGCAAAGACCGAGAGAGTTAACAAGTTGTTCTGAATTGGATTACTTATCAGCGGTCTAGTCTCAATATTTTATAAGTTATCTGCTTGCCATAGCAGAGAACTTATAAAATATTATAACAGCTGATAAGTAATCAGATTCAGCAGGCAGACCAACTTACAAAAAGGATGCTCCTTCCACCTACAGCAGACGAGTTCAAGAATTGTTCAACTCACAGTGTCACACTCTCCAGTCTCACTCAACGATGTGTTGTCTTTGCCCGCAATATCTCAACTGAGCAATGAGGGCAATTTGTCACGCTGAGGGCTCCAGGCTAAACAACCCCCATTTGGTGCGTGGAAATAATTAACAAGTGCGCAGGGTTATTAAAATCAATGTGCGGCCGGGCGCATATGAGGGAACATTGCTGTGCGGTGTCATTCATTTAATTTTTTTTTTTATCAGTCACATTCGGTACAATAAGACGCACAGACATTTCCCCTTACTTTTGAAGGGAAAAGAGTGCATCTTATGGAGCGAAAAATATGGTAATCACAAAAAAATAATAATTTTATTTAAAAAAATATTTCTATTTACTACAAATATATCATATCAATGTGACAAATATTAATAATATCTAAAGCAGTGCCTCCAAATAATATGTCAGTATATGGCCGGGTTATTAAACAATATATTTAATAATTATTCTTTAAACAAAGCCCCAATAAAATGCATATACAAAACAATTAAAATTAATGTAAATTCCTAAATTCTTTATATTAGTTAAAATTTATAGACACATTGAATTATATTTATAGGAACCAGGTTATGAATCAAACTATACACGTTTATGCTGTTATAATATGTTGTACAAAGATCATAAAAATGACCATATTCACAATAATCTCCTAAATCAGAGTTGCATTTAAATATCACAATGAGATGCCAAGGTATGATTTGTTAACTTCCAGACAAATATACTTAAGCTATTTAGCCCACAAATTATTCTATTCAACTCTAATTAAAACACCAGACGTTATATATATTCTTAATGTAAATAGACAGTTTATATGCCAATTTATCTAAGCTGAAATAAATTATTAATTATCTACAATTGAGACAATTTCTAAAATTACTTGGCAAACAAAAGATTGGTTTTAAACTAAGCAGGATTATGAATGCAAGCTAAAATACAAAGTGCCCTTTTAAAATTACTAACTGCAATTTAGTTATAGTTACCAAATACCTTTGATTTAAATTTACAAATATAGAACAGTCATACATCACCAACATGAACCAAGTCAGTATTCCAATCTTTTCCAAGTAGATTCAGATCACCTCATATGAAGAAAGGTTATTGCATAGATCAAGAAGTTAATCTCAGTTTTGTGCTTAAAGTGATTGTGTCCCAAGTATGGCAGCCAGTTATTCAGTCACAAGTTTCAGCAGATAAAAGACTGTCTTTTTTTCTCTCTCCTTGCATTGAGGTTATATCATGTGATATGACATACCCTTTTTTATTCTTATTGTAATCATTGGTGATTATTTGGAAATGCTCCACGGTGCTTGTCCCTCTCATTGGTTATTTGGGAGACGCCTCCCTGATTGGCTCATTTGGCTCTGGATGTGTTCCAATAGTTAATTTATTTGGCTGTCATACCAGTTTTAATCCCCTAGGGGCAGCAGACAACCCCAATTGCATATCTCATCATCAATATTGCTAACAATTTAATACATCCTTATAAAGTTATTATTTAACATACTATAACTTTTGTATTAATAAACCTCTCTTGTCAGCATCTATATTTCATTTAACATAACAGAAAATGTACAATTTGACACCAAACACCAGTATTTTATCAATTTGTATGATAAAATAGAAGATATCCATGTATATGGCTAATATTCATAGGACATCTTGCTGTCTGTAAAATAAAGAAACAAGTGTTGTTAAAAATGTCAAACATTTATACATCTATTTGCAGTATTTATCAAGCTCAGCAAATATTTATCTAATATGTTACTATTAGTCACTGCTTTTTAGGTCCACTAATACACATTTTTATACAGTATTTAAAATTATACAGGCTGTATTTTAAAAATGAATTTATCAGCTGCAATGTCACATGTGTCTCTGTTTAGCTATTTTATTTCAATTGAGACGTATGTCTGAGCTTCGTGTATTCAAAGCTCAGCAGGTATAATCAACTTTTGCATCGTATTAAGCTTCAAAGGAAATCAAGTGACCCATGGTGTTAAATTATCTCATGTCTGTCTTAGTGAAGATTGGCATATGCTTCTCCCAGATCAGAATGTATATTGAGAATTTTCAAATGGCTTCTGAGCATATTTTCCACCAAAACAGGGTTTGTGTTGGTTAATGAGACAGATGCTCTCTTTTTAACTATTAGATGCTATGTTAATCAGGAGAAATGTACCTTATGTCTGATCTAAGATTTGGAATACACATAATGTATTCAGTGATAAAATGAGCATGCTCAAACTTACTATTTGAGAGATTTCATACTTATTTTATCTTAATATATATACATATAAATATATATAAATACACACATATATATATATATATATATATATATATATATATGTGTGTGTGTGTGTGTATTGTCCACTGATATCTATAGATACCCTGACAGCTGTCTTTTCTCAGTTCTGTGAGGTGACCTGCTGAATCCTCCCTGCTGCTTCCTCTAGTGGCTACTGCTCAAAGGGAACTCGGTTGGCCATACTGAGCATACAATCACACTACACATGTTTCGCCGCTCAGGCTAGTTTAATGCGGATTCTTCATGGAGCATATGCACCCCCCCATACATATATTTAGACATATAGGTATACAATATTGCCTTTTCGATTAAAATACCTTGTCATATACTATATACCTTTTAACCCTTATAAAAATGTTTTACATGAACATTTTTTTTGCTGGCATGGAGAGAAATCACACAAAACCCTATGAATTTTTTTAGACCTTGTATTGTAATGCAAAGAGTTTCTGTTTCACATAAAGAACAGTAAATAATAAACATTTCTCAAGATAAAATTTGTGTTTGTGAATTTGTTT